>NC_056728.1:1088852638-1089072638 GCF_019279795.1 Protopterus annectens
GAGCTCTGCTCTCAGACATGCCCCCTGTACTCGTAGATGCTCCATGTAAGCCTAGTAGCTCAGCCAGCATGCCTTGATTACTATGCATGGCACGCTGCTGTCTTGATCCTAAATGGGCACTTCCATGCAGGACTAAGCTAGTCCTGCATGGGAGGTTTGTGAATCCGGGGGAAATACTTTTATTCCACTCTCATTTCAGTTGTTTCCAGTTAATTCCAATATACTACAGTCTCATCACTTCTTTCAATGACAAATACCTCAAGAGCCAGGGACATTTAAATAATTGGTCCATCAAATGTATTTCGAAAAAAATTAAGAATTTATTCCATAAAAAAGTTCTCTACAAAAAGTTAAGTGATTTCATCCTTACATGACCCAGGACTTTATCAGAACTGGCAGTCACTGTCTTTGGCTAAATACTGCAACTATCATTATGTTTTCTCCACTTAAATATGTGGAAAAACCTTGGTTATTAGGAGGTTAAATGTCCTGTCCTCTCAGTTAGTATAGTGATAAAAGTTCTGTTCGGCACTAGAGCTTGTGTTAGCTGAAATTAATTCCCCAGATTCTTTGAAAGACCTATTCTGTCTCTCCAAAACTTCGAGATCCTTGGACAAGGCCAGAAAATATGAGGCCAATCCCCTTTTTCCTTTCTCCTACACTGCCAACAATTTGGTGGGGGGGGTCACCTGGGAAAATATGGGCAAGGCTGTTACAAGTATAATAAAACTGATGGATAAGTTTCCATTTGTATTGCTTCTAAGATTCAGCAGACTGTGTGATTCTGAATACTTTTAATAAAGCTGTGCATTCTTTTCCAGTGTGACATGTGTTTTTTTTTTCTCATTTGGAGCAGTGGCATTTCTTCTAAAGATGCATACAAAGCTTTAAACAATTGAGGAAATTAACCTTTAGGAGAGAAGCCCAACATTCACCTTGATGAGGAAGACAACACTAGTACTAGTCCACATCCACCCTGAGCATTTAGCAGCTACATTAGCTGCAGGGATTTATACAAATATTTACTCCAAAGCCCAGACCCTTGTCTCAGGTCTAGGAAGAAGTACAAGGCACCCTCTTTAAGAAACTGTGAAATTTGAGATAGGCCATTATTCTTCCATAGTCAGAATATTGCACCTAACTTGGGATATTGGAAATGAAGGCCTTTTTGTAAGCTGCAAGACTTGTAATGATTTAAGATTAAGTTGTTTCTCAGGTTGTCTCACCTGCCTTGTGTGAAATAAAAGCTCTTTTAGTTGTATTCTGTCTCTCAAACACTCAGATAATCAGCAAATGAGGGAGAATGTGAGTTCCAGATCTTTCCAAAGCTTATGAAATGCCACAGAAGACTATGAGGTCCATAGCGATAGTTTGGCTGCATGGTATATATGCCCAGATCTTGTATGCATTGCCTGCCTTCATAGTCCCTCAGTGAGCAGATGAGTTGCACATGATGTGTCAGGCCATTAGATAAACTTGAAAATTAGTGACTTCCAATGTGCTTGTGGTCAGGTGGGTCCAACACAATATCAAATACTTCTACTATATGTAAGATTTCAGAGAGCAAAGTTATTGTACATTTTTGTGTTTGTCTAAATGTCTGTTGATCATCAGATCCCAATTAACCTATCCATTCATTCCACATCAATAGGATAAGGGTCAGTTACAAAGGGCCATCATGAAAAGCCATTTGGGTGATTCATTAATTTTGATGTAAATCCTACTCCTTGGTGGTGGGGGGGTGGGCAGTGCAGTGGGCTGACTTTGAAGGCCATCCCCTGACTTCTGCAAGGGTTGTTCTCTCCAAGCAATCTTGCTCCTCCCTTGGAGCACTAAGTGGTGTTTTTTCCTCATCTTCACCAAGGAACTCACAACACCTTGGGTCTGATTCTGTAAGATTTGCTCTAAATGTAAATTACTCCAGAGTAAGCCTGCCCCAATTCCAAAAGACTTGCTGTTGGTGTAAGTGACTTACTGTGGTTTGCGGCTTATCTATAAAGCAGGATTACTGTGGGGACCTGATTCCAAAAGACCTCAGTGTAAGTGAATTACTCCAGTGTATAAATGCAAATGCTCCAAGACCTGTTTTAGATGAGAGGAAAATCTTCTACCACCAGTAGATCGCCCTTCAGTACAGGCAAACCTGTTACCACACACTACCTTGTCTTACCCCACACTGTGATGTTGTCCAGCTCCTGCTAATGAGGAATCACACAGGCAACACCACCAGATCTTGTCATTATGATATTATCTTATGGCAGTGAGGCATACATCACTGACATGCATGACAACTGTGATTTTTTGATGAATCACAATCATTCATGCTGGTGACATATAGTGCTACTGTGTAGGTTAGCTGTAGACTGTGCAGCATGCTTTACTCAGATTGCAGCCTTACCCAGTAGTCCCATGTAGTGTAACAAGAGCACCTGGAATGCATTAATGTACTAGTTCCTCCTATCTGCCATTCAAGAACATGGGAATGTTATTGTGCACCCTAGAGGACTGCTGTAATTCATGTCAGTGAACCATAGTAGACCCTGTTGTAGTACCAAAAATAAAGTGCAAAATGCAGTTACACATCTGCACCCTATCTTCAGGAATACCAGGGTATGAATTTCTGAAGAATACTGTAGTTAATAAATATAAATGAGAAATATTTTGTTTGTACTCAAAAGATATAGATTCTGAGTTTAAGAAAGTAGAACAATAAATTAAAATATTAGGGGTGAGGTATGGTTTAGTAAAGATAGTGAAGAAACTGGGAAGAGATGGTTAAAGAAGATGAAAAAGTAGATAAGTGGAACAAATTTAGTATAAGTAAAGCAGGCTGTATTTAAGACTTTGTATTGCCAATAATAATTTTTTGTAGCATTTGCTTTTTTTATATCTAAAAGTATGTGAACAAGGCTAAGTGCTTTTTCTTTTTCATTAATATACGGTTATAGTTTAGTCCAATTAAAAGAATTCTAGTTAGTTTAGAAGTTCAAAAATCTGGGTTAGTAATTGTAAATATAATTGAATTTGACAAAAAAGTATATACATCTGAACTAGAAAAATAGTGGAAGAAGGTCTGTAGGTGAGAAAAATTTATAGTCAGATTGATATGCAGCAAGGGAAACGTTAGGGGAAAAATAAAAATGAAGGATATAGAAGAAGTTAGAAAATTGATTAAGAAATTGGGAGAATAAAGTTAAGAAAATGTATGTTGAAGGAGGTGAAATAGTTATAGTAAGATACAGAATAAGAAACTAGAGTAAATTTGGAACATTGATAGATAACAAGGTAATAAGTATGTTAACGCAAGGCTTCTATATGAAGTATAGGAAGTGACTTGGTTATCTCAATATGAAAACAAATGCAAGGACTAGGTTTAAGCAAAGTAGTTACCCATTATTTATCATAATGTCCAGAAATAATATTAGACATAGAAAAACATTTTACATTGAATGTGGATTTGTGAAAACAGTCTGGAAAATATTAATTAGGTTTAGTTGATATGGTTTGGGTGGAGAGGAAAAAATGGAAATATGTAGTAGTATTTGAATATTTTAAGTGCAGTAACAGAGTATATTATATGGCAGACGATTAAGAATTTATGTTGACCATTTTGAAATAAATTAAATTAATATTGTACAAAAAATAATGTATAAGGTGAAGTATATAATGGAAGAAAAAAAGAAGAATACAGAAAAGTATATTTGGAAAGGAAGATAGGTTAAATTTATTGGAAGCATGCAAGTTTTGTAATAAAAAGATAATGAGATTGTGTTTGGTTTGTACATGATTTGTTTTAAAATGAGGAAATCATGTATTGTAGATAGTGTAAATATTTGTGATAATTTAATAAAAATGTTAACTCTTACACTTTTTCCTTTTGTGTGACAGTAGGTGAAGATCCAATATGGAATAAGAAAATACAGTGGGAGATGGAGAGGTTCTAACCAGTTTGGAGTCTGATGGAGAGTCTGAAGTAAATGTAACTATTTTTGGGACTAATGGTATTGTGGTTATAATTTTGAGAAGAAATGGACTTTTAAATAAAGTATTTTTGCTCATGATAAATGAAGGACAGATAGAATTCCAGACTGAAAGATGCTGGAGTGATAAGTTGGGTGATGTGTAGTCTTTCAGTGAGTCTGGGAAAATGCAAGTGACTTCTAATGAAAATATTGGTCATATTGACTTGCAGAACATTTGCCATATATACAAAATATTGCTGAAGAGAAGATGGATGCTGATGCAAGTGTGAAAAGCACATTGTTTCCAAGGTTTCCTGTACTGGCTGTATAGGAGGGAAAGAGTAAGCACAGTCTCTTATTCATTTCAACATTTTTGTTACTTAGAAACAAGTCCAACAGTACAGGATCAAAGAAGTAACTCAGGTATTCAAAATCTCTTCAAATACATCACAAAGACCAAAGATACACAATCATACAATAATGGCAACTTTCACCACCCACCTCACAAATATAGATCATGTGATGTATGTAGACAGTAGGAATAATAGTAGGGCAAAACAATACAATGCATAAAATGCTGCTCACCTAAAACTCATCTTGTAAGCAACCAAAGGAATAGAAAAGGCATTGGTATAGAAGAAGGATGTAAACACTGTGACACAAACCACTAGGTCCACTCATAGCAGGAAGGAAATGCAGTGCAAGTGAGTAATGAAGAAAGGTCAGGTCTCATGATAATCCAGACTCTAGGGAACAAGGAAGGCATGTGAAATGATTCATTCAGCTTGCATATTGGATGTTTTGCATTGCCATGTGTAGTCATCCTGACTGAGATCAGGAAAAGCTGATAACTTAGATTAAAAACAAGCTCTAGTGTACCTGTTCCTCTAGGAAACTATCCCTTTCATGGGTAGCCAGCTGAAGGAAGACTACACAGGAAATCTCCAGGACCTGCACCAGTTACGTTCTCTGCAGAGAAGAAATGAAGGATCAGGTATCAGCTCCGACATCTGCTATACACCTTATCAGTTTTCACTTGACAGCATAAAGGAGAGTCAAATGTTTTCTACCAGAGATAGTCACAGGAAAGTGTGATATGGCAGGAATAGGGAGAGAATCATCACTTTAATATTATGGGGTACTGCTGGATCCATTGCAAGAAGTGTTACTGTAGGAATAATGATCAACAGTCAAGTCATTACATTTACCATTACTAAGAGACTTCCACTCTGCCTCATGGCTTTGTTCCTGCCCCTTATCTGGGACATAGCTCTCTAACACCCTTCATCAACTTTCTTACACCTCCCTTTAAAACACTAAATCAGTAAACTTGCTCATCCCCTTCTAGTACCTCACTTTATTACATTTCTTAAAATACTACACCTGCTTCTAATTAACACAACCAAGTTACTATTCCATCACTACTTTTCTGTTAACACTCAGACTCGCTTATATACTGCGGTGGTGGTACTGCGGTAGCGTTGTCACCTCACAGTAAGACATTGTCCTGTTCGATTCTCAGCTAGAGCGTCTTCTGTGTGGAGACATGCGTGAATGGGCGCACCTTCGTTGAAGGTTGTCCATCAGGGCTGGCAACTCAGCACGTAAAAATCTACTGCCAATCATTAGCGGACCGGAGTTCCGCTGTGGTTCCGCTGTGGCGACCCCTAACTGGGAAAAGCCGAAAGAGACAACAACTCAGACTCGCTTATCTCCCCTAATACCGCATAGTATTGTATTTCTTAAATTACTCCTATCTATCTTATGCACCATTCTTCTATCCGTAAAGTCTCTGTACAGGACTTGTAAATTTAATATTTATGAATATCAATACAAATTTTATTATACTGAATAGTATGCTGTGTGTTCACTGAAACTGCATTATAAAATTTGTTATTGTAAATATTAGTTGCAATAAATATGATACCTTGGAGCGTTTCTCCCTGTGCCTCCACTGGAAAAGGGCACCTGTGCCCAGTTGAATTTTCCTAGTAAACAAATGTAAATAAATAAACAAATCTAATGCATGTAGCAGTTGGATGAAGCAAGCAGTCAAAACTTAAATTCTGAAAACATAAAAATGTGCAGGCTAACACTTTCAATGTTCAGGTCTAGGAGCTGCACATTTACTTTGTGATGCTATACAGAGCTGTAATTGTTTTGGGTTGCATCTAGCAAGGCAGATGACAGACAGCAAAAAGAAGTAATGCTGTTTCCCTTCCACAGGAAACTACTCTCTTCACAGGGAAGTGACAAAAGGAAGACTGTACAGGAAGGTAAGAGTACCTGCGCCAGTTACTATGCTGAGCAGCAATCCAGAGCTGTTGTTTGTTAGAGCCTAAAACTCCTGTTCATTGCACCATTCTGTAAATTGCTGTTATATTAATACTTAAAGATGTGATGGATAAGAAGAAAGTGCCACTGCTTATCTGACTTATTGTGAATAGTTTAGTATGTATATTCTAGAGAATGTAAAGCCATGTGAAAAACATTATGATGTTCTTCGTGTTTCACTGTTGCAGTAATCACATTTGGGTTATCCCTGCCAGGGTAGCTCTCGGCCGGCCCGAATATCAGAGGCTTAGAATTTCTGGTCGGTTGCTGTCGCTTCAGGACTGACATCAGGTCATCAGTAGTATAAAGTAAGGCAGCCGACGCCATTACATCAGTCTTTCTTACCGAGGGGCTCGAAGCAGAAGCAGTTCGCATGAGTGCTGGTCGGCCGCTACCTGAGTTCGTTTTCCGAGTTGAAGCTGAAGTCTTCTAAAGCTAAGTACCCCGTTTGGGATCCTTTTTTCTTGCTTTAACCAATGTCAGAAAAAGTTAACAATTGTCTCACCTGTGGAAAGCAAATACCACACCAAGACTTTCATTCTTACTGCGTCACTTGCTTAGACCTAGACCACGACGTCTCTTGCTTTTGCTTTTGTGCTTTGTTTAACTCCAAAACTATACATTGCCAGGCCTTTATTGTAGCTAGATATTTTCGCTTACAGTCCTCAAATTCTGATATGGCTTCAGTAAGCCATCCGACAACAGATCTTCCAAAAAACGTAAGGATAAAGACAGAGACAGACCACACAGGTCCAAACCTACCGACAATGCTTCCTTTAAGCTAGTCATCAGTTCTCTGATCCTCAGTGAGGCACTTTCACAGCCCCTGATGCTCACTTCTGTGGATTCGCAGACCGCTACAGAGACCTTTTGAAGTCCGGTATGCAGCAAAACTCTTCTTCGACTAAGGATCCTGTGGTTGTCTCTACCTTGGATGGGTCTGGAGCCGCTGAGCAGACACTGGCTTCTGAGGAAGTACTTCGCACTACAGATTCTCGACACAAACCGATGACTTCTTTCGCATCTACCATTCTTTTGAAAACTACTGACTTTCTAAGGTCCAGGGTACGAACCATACCTAAGAAACCAATGACCCAATTTCAGGCACCTGCTCCCTTGCCTCAGTCTCAAATTCTTAAAATGGCAGAAGACCTTATCATGCTGATTAGGGGAAGCCAAGCTAACCCTTCCAAAAGAAAAAGAGATCTGTCCCCAGTAGTTTTATCTGAACAAGAGTCTGATGACTCTGATGCATCTGAATATGAAGACATGCAACCCCTCTCTGCTTATGAGGATTCTGATGCAGAGAAATTCATTCCTTCAGCCTCTGCAACCGAAGACTTTTCCTTTGGGGAAACCCTTCATACCTTCAGGGAGCATTTCCAGTGGGAATGTCGGGACTACCCTCAGTCTAAAAAGAGACTCAGAGAATTCTTAGATCCTCCACAGCACAGATCCCTGGCCATTCCCCCAGTCCTGGATGTGGTGGATGATGTTTTTCTGGAATCCAGTTTGACTCCTGACACCCTCCCTCCTGTTCCCAGAAAACCCGACAGGTATTACAGAGTCCCTGACTCACACAAATTTCTTTTCAGAAATCCTACTGCTGACCCTGAAGTAATTTTTCAAGGGCCTAAAGGAATTAAAGCAGCCTCTGCTAAAAATCCCACCCCCTCAGATAGGGATTCCCGAGCACTAGACAGATGGGGTAAAAAAGTATACACCTCTGCTACTTTTGCTATCAGAGCACTAAATTGTCAGTTCCATATGCTAAAATTTCAGCAACATACCATGGAACTCATCAAATAAAAAGTGTCTTCCTTTCCTGCTTGTGCAGAATCTAAAGAGTTACAAGAGTTAATGCATTCTGCAAGTAAAGTAACTAAGCACACCTTACACTGTGGTTTGGATGTCCTAGAAGCTTCTTGCAGGGCAGCAGTCACTGGTTCTATCCTTAGAAGGCATGCTTGGCTTAAGGAACAGTCCTTGCCAGACCATGTCAAATCTAAATTATTAGATGCACCCTTGCACAAAGACAACTTATTTGGCACCAAGGCAGAGGAGTTCTTAAAAAAGATGGAAGAAAAAGCTAAATCTATGCAGAAAGTTAAGGATTTCCTACAGGTCCAGCCACCCAGGTTCAGCAGACATTGCCCCTCCAAGCACTGGTCCTTTCCTGCCCCCACTAGGTCAGTTCAGCCCAGACCCCGGGGAAGCAGACCCCCAGACAGCAGTCACAGGGAATGCAGAGATCAAAGCAGTGGGATTCCTCCACTTCAAAACCAGGGAGTTCGAAGCCACTCCCTCATGGTAAGAACTCACAATGGCTCACCTCCCCATCCCCTCCCTCTGCCCACCTGCACTTGCCCCTAGGAAAAAAACTCTTCTTCCATGCAAGCACCTGGTCCACCATTACCAATGGCCGCTGGGTCCTCAACATAGTGTCTCAGAGATACAAATTTTCTTTCCACACACTTCCAACCCCAGGAGGGTTCCCAGATCTACCACCAAACCAGAGGGCAGAGACGAAAAAGCAAGTCCTTTCCCTGCTGTCCATGAGGGCAATAGAGCACGTTCCTGCAGAACAGATAGGCCAAGGTTTCTACTCCAGACTTTTCCTGGTACCCAGAAAAGAGGGCACCCAGCACCTCATCCTCTCTCCATCAATTCTCAACACCTCCTGGTGATACCAAAATGCCCCCCCCCCAGCAGGTCCTACCCATGCTGTCCAAGAATGCTTGGCTAGCCACCCTAGACCTAAAAGAGGCCTACATCCACATTCCTATCAGGGAATCATGCAGAAAATATCTATGTTTCAGGGCAGGATCTCTGCACTTTCAGTTATTTGCACTTCCCTTTGGCTTATCTACTGCTCCCAGAGTTTTCATAAAATGTCTGGCTCTCGCCATTGCCTTTTGCAAACAAAGGAATATCCAAATTTACCCATATTTAGACAACTGCCTAATTCAGGCAGACAATCAGGAAAAGCTGTTCAAGAACTTGGCCTTTGTAAAGTCCCTGCTGACCTCCCTAGGGTACACTATCAATGAAAAGAAATCCAAACTAGTACACACCCAAAGGATTATATTCCTGGGAGCAAGCTTGGACACAGCATCCCAGAGGGCTTTCCTTACACCAGAAAAGCAAACTTACCTGACAGCCTACTTCTCTCAACTAGCCACCAGACCCCAGTTAACTGCAAGGAAAATCCTGCAAGCTCTGGGGTTCATGGCGTCTTGCATTCTACTCATTCTATATGCCAGACTGCTTATGAGCAAACTACAATGGTACCTAAAAAGCCTTTGGTGTCAACACTCTCAAGATGTAGAAACTCTTATACCAATGATACCTTGCCTAAGGAAAGACTTTCTTTGGTGGGCAGCAGCATGCTCTCACCACCCCCCACCACCCAGACCCACACCACAGATGCATCAGACTATGCCGGGGGTGGACACCTGGATGGAAAGTACATACAGGGCCAATGGAGCCCACAACAAATCCATCTACACATCAACCAAAAAGAGATGGTAGCTGTCCAGCATGCATTAACAGCTTTCAGGCCCCTTCTTTCCCCAGGGGCTCTCCTGATCAAAAAAGACAATACCACTGTGATATGGTATATCAACAAGCAGGGAGGGACACACTCCTACCCTCTATGCAGGCTGGCCATGACTCTGGCTCACAGCCGCTGCCATGCAGCTCCACCTGTTAGCACAATTCCTGCCAGGCTCTCTAAACTCTCTGGCAGACCACTTAAGCAGAAATCTTCTGGACCCACACGAGTGGCAGCTAGACCAAAGAACCTTCACCCAAACAACTCAGAAATGGGGCACCCCGAAGGTCAACCTCTTTGCCTCCCACTCCAACCGTCAGCTCAGCAGGTTCTGCACCATGAAGCATCACTGCATGGCTTGGAAAGTAAATGCCCTTTCCTTCCCCTGGGTCAATCTCTCGGTCTATGCATTTCCCCCACTAACTCTCATCACCAGGGTGCTGCTCATAATAAGGGAGGAAAAACCATGGACAATTCTGATTGCTCCAGACTGGCCTCACCAGCACTGGTACCCACTGCTGCGCAGCCTGTCCCCTCTGTCACCATGGCATCTCCCCCAAACCCCAACCCTTCTGACCCAGAGGGAATGTGAATTTATGCATCCCTAATTGCAGTCCCTCAATTTGGCAGCCTGGCTCATTCCCTGACTTCTAATCAATCTGCCAACCTCAGTAAACAGGTTCTAGAAGTTATACTTGAGGCTAGACGCCCTAGCACTACAAAGTCTTATGTTGACAAATGGAAAAGGTTCTGCACCTGGATTCAGGCTAAGGGAGCCGATACGGCACAACCCTCCCTACCTCTCATACTGGCTTACCTAGCTGACCTGCTACAAAGTGGTCTCTCCTTTTCCTCTATTAAAATTCATGCCTCTGCTATCTCTGCTCATTTCCACACTGAGCACCCTCTTTTCTCACACCCTCTGATCAAACAGTTCCTAAGAGGGGCAAGCAACTTGAGGCCACCCAGAAGAGCACCTACTCACCCTACCCACCTTTGAACCAGCATCTTCAGCAGAGTTGAAATTTCTCTCCTGGAAGACAGCTTTTCTTCTGGCCATCACTTCAGGCAGAAGAGTCTCTGAGCAACAAGCACTCATGGCTGTAAAGCCCTTCATCATCTTCCATGCCAACAGGGTGTCCCTCAGGACTAACACATCCTTCTTGCCCAAAGTAGTGTCCAGTGTAGCTCTCAACCAATCCATTCACTTACCCACCTTTTTCCCTAACCCACAAAACAAGGAGGAAAGGATCCTGCACTCTTTGGATGTGCACAGACAGCTCAGATTCTATTTAGACAGGACTAAATCATTCAGAAAGACTGATCAATTACTAGTCAGCTTTGCAGCAGGGGCAGAGGGCAAAGCCTCCAAACAAACCATTTCCAAATGGATAGCACACTGCATCCATTTCTGTTACAAGCAACACGGAAAACCTCCCGCTAAGGGGGTCAGAATTCACTCTACCAGAGCAGCCTCCACCTCTGCAGCTTTCCTCAAAGGAGTCCCCACCAGGGACATCATGGAGGCTGCCACCTGGACATCTGTTCACACTTACACCAAGCATTACCACCTGCCTATCTTCTCCAAATCCAGGGCAGGTTTTGCCACTGCAATCTTGCAGGGCATCCTAGCCAGCCCCTAGTCTCCTTGACTGCCTCCACCCTTTTCCTCAGCTTTGGGAATCAACCCAAATGGGATGACACTGTATCAGTGAAACATGAAGAAAATAGTACAGTTGTGTGCACTTACCATAAATGTAGATGTTCGAGTGTATTCACTGTTGCACTCCTGGTTTCCCTCCCTCCATCCCCCTCTTCTCTCTCTCTCTCTCTCTGTCTCCTTACAAGGAACTTTTTGGTATATGCTCTCTACTGGTGGGGTTCTTCCACCATATCCTGGCTCCCACGTGGGGGCTGCTGACAGGGCAAGAAAACCTGATGTAATGGTGTCGGCTGCCTTACTTTATACTACTGACGACCTGATATCAGTCCTGAAGCGACAGCAACTGATGCAGAAATACTAAGCCTCTGGTATTTGGGCTGGCCAAGGGCTAACAGCAACCAGTGGGGCCATGTGGCATACAGATGTCCACGGAGGCAAGGTGGGGAACCAAAGGTGAGGGAGCCAGTAAATGGGAAAGACAAAATGCCAACAGTGGGTTGTCTTGAGACAACAGGTGTATGGAACTACCATCCTGCAGATGTCCTGAGAGGGAAGGATTTGGATGAGGCAGTACTATGTACTTATGCAGTTACATACAAGGGTTGGGAGGGTGGCCTAATGGTTAAGGTGTTTGCCTTACAAACACAAGGTGCAGGGTTTGAGTCTCACAAGGGATAATTGACTAGGCTTAAAATGGCTCGTAAGGGCAGTTAGTCTAGTTCTAATCTATAAACATGCAGTGAGGCTAGGAGACAAGCATGTGGGTCTGGTAGCCTGGGGGGGACCCAGACAGACTGCATACTTGCAGCCAGGAATGCTGAGGTGGTTACTTGAGGGAGTGAGCTACACTGTAGCAGTGAGACTGGAGGTGACCCACAGCTGTGTGTGGGTACTGATATTCCCTTGGCAGGGTCACTGCAAAGGTAGAGGTGAGTAGCACCCAGGCTGACAGTGAGGCACCACTGTCAGAGGATACCAGACTTACTGTGGAAGGGGAGCTGGGAAGGGTTACAAGGAGAGAGCTGAGACAGGCTCAGCTCTCAGACCCTACATTGCAAGGTCTGAGGCTGGTAGCTAAGGAGGCACCTGATTTTCAAGGGAAGGGGAAATCTGTATACTGGAACAATGGGTTACTGTGCAGAGAGTGGACCCCTGAGGGAGGGCTAGAAGGTGAGAGAGTACAGCAGTTGGTAGTGCCTAGAACTTGCCATCTGGCGCTTCCAGCCATAGCCCATGATATTCCCTTTGCAGGTCATATGGGCATAAAACTTACAAAGAGGCATATTATGCAAAACTTTTATTGGCCTGGAATTTCCAGAGATGTAACAGGGTACTGCAGGACCTGTGAGCAGTGCTAAAAGGTAGGCAAGGCAGGAGACAAGGTGAGAGCTCCTTTGATGCCTTTGCCTGTGATTGAGGAGCCATTTCAGAGGGTAGCTATGGGTATTGTGGGTCCTCTGAGTACCCCAAGTTCCACAGGGAAAAAGTATATCCTAGTGATTGTAGATTATGCTACACAATACCCTGAGGCAGTGGCTTTGTCCTACATTGAGGCAGAGAAGGTGGCAAACGCTTTGCTAGAGATTTTCAGCAGGGTGGGTTTCCCAAAGGAAATACTGTCTGACAGAGGCGCCAATTTTATGTTAGACCTGCTGGCTTGTCTGTGGAAGTCCTGTGGGGATGAAGCACATGAAGACCACCCCCTATCATCCCCAGACTAATGGTCTTGTTGAGAGGTTAAACTCTACAATCAAGTCCATGCTACAGGCATTTGCAGATCATTTTAAGAGGGAGTGGGACAAATATTTGCCCCATCTGTTTGCTTACAGGGAGTTCCCCATGAATCCACAGGTTTTTCACCCTTTGAGTTGCTGTATAGGCATTGGGTGAGGGGACCTCTAGATTTAATTTGAGATGAGTGGGAAGGTGAGTGTGAGTCTCACAAGGAGTCTGTTATGGCATATGTCCTGAACCTCAGGACAAGGCTCAGGGAACTCATGGGCCTGGCCCAGGAGAACCTGGCAGAAGCCCAATGACAGAAAAAGGTATGGTATGACAGGAATGCTCGCGCTAGAGAGTATGCTGTAGGGCAACAGGTGATGGTTCTCATTCCTGTCAGACACAACAAGTTGCAGGCAGCTTGGGAGGGACCCTACAAGGTGGTAAGAAAGGTAAGTGATGTTAACTACATGGTGAAAGTGCTAGGCAGATGGTAGGGGCACAAATTGTACCATATTAACATGATGAAACCTTACCATGATAGGGAGGCCCCTGTGCTGAGCATTTGCAGTGGATTGCAGGAGGAGTCTGAGAGAGATCTTGTGACTGATCTCTTCAGTGAGGCTTGGGCTGACACCTCGGTGGAAGGAGTAGCAATGTCCCAGCAGCTATCTCCTACCCAGGTTCGAGAAATCCAAGCATTGTTGCAGGAGTTTGGGGGACTGTTCACTGGGAAACCAGGGAGCACCCACCTGGTGCAGCACCAAGTGGATACAGGACCCCAAAGGCCTTATAGGGTGCCTGAGAGAGAGTCAAACAGACTCTGAGGGAGGAGGTACAGGAGATGTTGGAACTAGGGGTGATTCAAGAGTCCAACAGTCCCTGGGCCTCACCAGTGGTGTTGGCACCAAAGAAGGATGTCAGCAACATGTTCTGTGCGGATTACAGGGAGTTAAATAGTCACACAGAATTGGATGCTTACCCCATGCCTAGGACAGATGAGGCCCTAGAGCAGCTGGGTGTTGGTAAGTATCTTACAACCATTGATCTTACTAAGGGTTACTGGCAGGTGCCTTTGACTCCCAGTGCTAGAGAGAAGTAAGCCTTTGTGACTCCTTTTGACTTGTATGAGTTCACAAAGATGCCCTTTGGGATGAAGAATGCCGCAGTGACTTTCCAGAGGCTGGTGCTTAATATCCTAGCAGGAGCAGGGGGGTTTGCCTTTGCTTACATGGATGATATTGCTATATACAGCCATTCCTTACAAGAGCACCTTCAGCATGACAGGGAGGTGCTGGGCAGGCTACAGAGGGCAGGGTTGACCATTAAGCGTGGGTATGGCAGATGACTCCTACCTAGGACATAGAGTGGGGAGTGGTAAGATAAGGCCAGAACCTGCCAAAGTGGAAGCTATTCAGGCATGGCCTGCACCTGTTACCAAAAAGCAGGTGAGGGCATTCTTAGGGACAGCAGGGTACTACAGAAAGTTTGTTCTCAATTATAGTACCATAGCTGCTCCCCTCGCAGACCTGACAAGGAGGAACAGGCTAGATAAGGTAGTGTGGACTTCCAGCATGTGAGCAGGCATTTCAGAAACTTAAGGAAGCTTTGAGAGGACCCCCTGTGTTAGCCAGTCCAGACTACAGCAAAGAATTTGTTGTGCAGGTGGATGCTTCAAACTATGGGGTGGGGGATGTACTTAGCCAGATTTCTTCCAAGGGAGAAGAGCACCCAGTGGTTTATCTCAATCATAGGCTCCAACCCAGGGAGGAATGCTATGCAGCGATAGAAAAGGAATGTCTAGCCATAGTGTGGGCACTACAAAAACTTCAGCCTTATCTGTATGGAAGAAAATTCACTGTGATGACAGATCACAACCCTGTAATATGGTTAAACAGAGCCAGTCAGCAAAATGACAAGTTGCTAAGATGGAGTCTGGGGTGCAAGCATAGGATATGTCAGTACAGCACCACAGTGGGAGTAGCAATGCCAATGCAGATGGTCTTTCAAGACAGGGAAAGGGGTGAGGTACACCCTGATAGACCTGACACTTTCAAGCGATGTTTCCAAAGCGGCACTTGAAAAACTTGCTTGAGTTCCCCAGGGGGGGGATGTGTCAATTGGGGAGAGATGGGCAAAGTCTGCCAGTCTAGTCAAATAGAATTTGATATATAATTCTGACATTTGTAAATAAATGTAAAATACAGGCATGTTTTCTTGATTATAAATGTAAAATACAGGCATGTTTCTTGAGTGTAAAGAATACTGTGAAATGTGGAACTGCAAAATATGTGACAACATTGCACTCTGCTGGCCCAGTGAAGCACGTTGTGACCCTTTCATGTTAGAATTTGGCTCCAGTGCGGCTGGATGAAGGTTTCATGCCCATTGTTTTAAGGCTAAAGTTTATGACCAGAATTTAGATGTGGAATGTGCTTTATTGCTCTAGTTTCTGTTAGAATATACATGTGAAATGTCTTCTATTGTTGTAAGTCTCAGACCAGGTGTTAAGATGATGCAATATGAATACTGGGAAAACCTAAGTGTCAAAAATGATGTAATTTGGGAGGGCCTTAGAGACATGTTTTTTAGTAATGTTTAAATACTATTTCTCACAAGAGACTGAGAGCATTTTGATCTTGGCTATCCAACTTATCAGCACCCTGCCTTATGCTCACATGTACGTTTTAGCACTGTGATTTCTTGTAGGAATAGTTAAAGCTAGTAAAGATTAATTAGGTATTTTTCTTTGAACTCAGACCTGTCCTACTGTATTATTTTAAGTTTCTGTGTTATCTCTGAACTCTTAGATATCTCTGTGGTGTAGTAGTTTTGTCTTGTGTTTTAATTGTTTATTATTAAATATTTTTAAAACCTTCTACCTGTGGCTGGTTTGTGTAGAGATAAGCTCTAGTGTACAGTGTATATTTATAGAGGTTATTGTAATAGGCCACTCTAAAGTAAGCCTTGACTGTTAGTCATACTACCATTGGATTATAATATTGCACAGCAATAATTGGGAGCAAACGGCCCCAGACTGACTGTGATCTCTGTGTGCATGAAAGGGAAATTGTACTTTACTGTGTGTATTAGTTATCCTTTTCTCTTCTATGGGACCACCTCCCTGGTGTTAGTGGTGAAGATGGAGGCTCCTTGATTGCTGGGCCAGGGCACGGTCGTCACACGTTATTGCTGTTTTTGACAATGAATAATGCCATTGTCTTCACACAGTGACATCACAATCAATCTGCTTGTCTGAACTGAATTTACTTGTTTCTTGTTGAAATGTTACTCTGCATACTAAGCAGAGGATTGGGAAAGGCATTTTTGCCTTTGTGTATGGAGTGGAAGAGTAGCAGAGCTAGAAAGGTTTTTAAATTTCTTTTTTGGATCATAAGATCATTGTGATAGTCAAGAGTCTAGTATAAAATTTTTGTGCAGATTGAGGTCACATCAGAATTTGAAAACAAGGGAAATCTGGGAGAAGAGAGCACATGAAAGAGGAAGATATTTGGGCTTTTTGATCCCTGTTATCACAGCATCATCATGGTGTAACACTGAAGATAGCATTCGGTCACAGTGACTTTTGGAACCAGATACCAGAGGAATACAAAGTCAAAACAAGAAAAAATTCTGTTTTGAATGGTATATGAGAAATGCACCACCACATGCATATAATTTCATATTCATATTTTGAACCTTTATGCTTCTTTGTCATTTCTCCTACTATTCATTTAGATAGCTTTGTTCTGTATTCAGTGAAGCATTCCCAACTTCTTCAAGATTGCCATACAAGTACTACTTTTATCTCCCATCTTTGCAGTGACTCAAGAATGATAGTAGGGACTTTATATTGAAATGTTGATGTAGGGTGCAATTTTAAATCTAGATGTGGTTGTGTTATATACTGAAATGCTAACAATGAGAATGGAACTAGTAAAGGTAATTCCCCTTGTGTTTTAGTGGTCTACCATCATCTCCGAAAAAGAAGGACAAAAAATAACTATTATTCTGAGGAAGAACAATGCAATTTTATGTTAAGAAAAATAAAGTGTCTGTATATTAACGAGGGCAAAAATTTAAACAAGACATTTTTTATTGTGCTGATGTCTTTTAAGACATCTTTAAGAACTGTTTTTCTTTTTTTTTTTTTATCATTTAGGATGCAGTACTAAAAAAACTGAATGTGCAGTAAGGCATTGCTAGAAACAGAAGTAACAACAACTGTTTTCCTCATGACTGAACCATGACATAAAATACAGTAATGTATGATAACATCAGGAAGAGAGAATTTCCATTCAGTTTCACAAAGATTTAATACAAATACTGACATTATACCTTGATCACAGAATTGCATGTTTTCTTCGTGTCATCAGTAAAATAGATAAAATTGTTTTTAATTTTCTTGATTTGTCAAGTATAACTTTGATTCAAAGAGCAGTTGTACCAGATTTTATATTTAAAATTTGAGCAAATATATGAAGTAGTAATAGCAGATTTAAATATGCATATTCAGTGCTTACTGAATATATAGTTCGTTGTCCTTGATTCAGTCCTTTGGAGGTTGAGAAGTATGTTAAACAATGTGGGGATAGTTGTGTTTTTTGATGCAGGGAAATAAAGAGGACAGGGTATTTAGTGTAAAATAAGTGTGAAATGTATTTGCATTAGAAATGCATATGTATTAGTGGTACTTAAAAAGCAGAAACTTGATTAGTGTCTGTAGTGGGACTATGTTATTAGATAATAACAGGAGGATACTGGGACAGCACTGATTACCAGTTATCATATAAATATAAATTGAGTGACTTTTTGAAAGGATATTTCAAAATCGTTTGTCTAATATTTGTACTTTTGCTATTTTAAAGTTAAGTAAGTCAGTTAAACCGTCTGCAAACACAAAGTAATGGTTATACTAAGAAATAAGTACACAGAAATGTATGCTGAATACTGCTATTCACAAGGCAAGTTGAACGTACATTGTCTTACTTGCAAAAAGCTGATCTTCTACAAAAGTTTCAGCTATGGCAGAGCCGATGGTCTCAGCTGAAGTATATACACTACAGATAATTACATTTACATATCTGTCTTATTTATCTAATTAGAAAATGCCAACTAGAGTAATTTTACTAAGCATTTCTACCACACTACTCCCAAGAATAGAATTGCCATGCAGATCATTATTTTAAAGGTAGAACTGTTATTGATAACAGTTTTGGTACTTCTGTCATCTGGCCTTTTAGGAGCATAATATTTCACTGTTACTTAACATCTTTTTATACTATTCTGTAATGCCCATTAACATTGATTAAGCAGTCAACATCATTTCTCAATCAGAAAACATTCTTTTAACAATCAAAGACACTAAATTGCAAATGGCAATTAAATATTTATTTTGATAGGAATGGCAGAAGCACATTCATATACAGTCTTAAACTTTTTACAAAAACATGTCAAACAAGCTCATTACTGAGCCCATTAATTTGCACAGAGTCATATTTTAATAATATAAAGTGTGCTTTCTTCTTCTGTAACACTTTTTTACTTCACTATAACATAGTGCTAACTAAAATTATATTGTTTGAAATGTTGACTTACAGAACTAGGTAATACACATTTTATCATATGCCTTGTGTGCCTTGGATAATAAATGTTTGGCAAAAACTTTGACCTGTTCTATTAACAAATTCAGTGGATTTTGCCATGTGCACTGACTATGCATCATACAAAATTGCTAAGAATTTGCCAGATCATGTATTTTCAACTGTGTATTGCTAGGACAAGAAACATGAACAAACAACGATAATTTTAGACTGAAAGGGTTACTTTGTAATCTGCTAGCAGTGGTTTGTTTGTTGAAATGTTCCTATCCCCCACCAAGTTCTATAACTGGTAAAAGCATGCAAAAATTAAATTTTTGTATTTCTGAATATATAGGAAGATATGTGTAAACTACTCCCATGATAAAGCATTCAGACAATTGCAGTTCAGTATGTTATTTCTTATTCCTTTCTGTATCTCTGTTATTGAAGTAAAAAATGCTGCAGAAGGATGACAAATATTTTAAATTAAAATATAACACTTTTGAAACAAATTACCTCAATAATGAGCTCATCTGGACATGTTTTTGTAAGAATTTGAAGTTATGAGAGTGTTACTGCAGTCTGTATCAGAAGTAGATATTTTGTTATATTTATGGTCCATGGTCTTAAAAATGCATGATAGATTGTTTTCGGGTTGCTGAAAGACACTAATTAGTTAGTTAGTTGTTAAATAATGTTAATGCATGTTACTAAATACTATATGAGGTATTATCTGATAGAAGGCTAAGGTACTAAGATATATATACACACACACACACATATATATATATATATATATATATATATATATATATATATATATATATATATACATATACATACATATATTAGCTATAACAGCTCTGCCATTAAAATATTGAATGGAAAACATGTGACATTTTTATTGTGCATCTGCATACAGAGTTGTTATATTTCTGATTCTGTTTGTCTTAAACAGGACAGTTTATACTGCCATATACTGGTGCTCAAGTATTTTAAATCTGGTTTGCAGCAAGAGTTCTCAGATAATTACTCAGATTGCGGCAGTACTTTCTCTTTTTCTTGAAATTAGACTGTCGGACAAATTGGATTATCATTTCAACCACTTCAACAGTACATGTGTTCCACCTATGCTAATACTGTAAGGAAGAGTGGACTCTTATCTATGTGCAGTAAGCTCTGTCACATGGCACACATTATTTGTAGGTGACATATATGGACTGCATTTTTCTGACAGCACATGTTATCAGCAGTGTTAATTTAAAGTTATGGGTGTGTTGCTGCAGTTTGTATCAAAAATAAATATTTAATTATCCTTTATGGTATATGATCTTTAAATGTTTATGATAGAATGTTTTCCAGTTGCTGAAGGATGCTTATTGGTTATTTATTAAATAATGTTAATGGATGTTATTTAATACTATATAAGATAATATCTGATAGAGGTACACTGACCCCCTTGACCAGGGCACAACACAAAAACAAACAACTTGTACATCAGTGTGCACAATAATAACACTGCCATATGGCATGCCAATAGATTAATAATATTGTGTGAAATGATTGGAAGGAATTTGAAGGAGGTATGAGTTTTGTTTGAAACATTTGAACTGTGCCTTTTATGAGAAGTTACTTTAGTTTCAGCATAAAATATCATGAACTGACATTTGTACTCGTGGATGAGATGCTGAAGATATGTAAGACCTCAGTAATGATTTATAGCTTTACTTTATTTGTATAACGTAACACTTGCAGCAAATGATATGCTACAAAATTGTATGGTACAAGAAATTGCATTTGCTTTTCCTGTTTTCTAGAGTATACTGCTGCACTCTTTACATTTACTCAAGCATCACTCTAACTTAATGCATAGCTGAGTGGATGGTTCTGCTATACAGGAAAATGACCATGGATAACCCAGGCACAATCGAAGCAACAGCAAGTGCAAGGACATTTTCCTTTTAACCAAAGTGAATCAAAGACTTTGGTGTCTGTGAGATTAAATCAATCTAAGGAGGTCAGTCTACCTTTCCTAATCTGTTGCTTTTAAAATGTTGTGCCAGACTTAAAAGAAAGAAGAAACCAAAAGGGAAACGACTCCGCTTGTCTTCATTTTAATTTCTGTGTTAATAATGTCATTGACTATCTCATTTTGTAATGGAGAGAATTACAGTCTCTGGTTGCATTGGGACTAATTTATCCAGGAGCTGAGATAGGAAAACCCTGATGGTTAATTAACATTAATTAACATAGTTTGCATGTTTTCTCCAAGAAATACACAAGGGCTTGGCATTGTCAGGGTTTTATACTGTTTTATGTCATTGTCTTGGTAAGTAAACAGGAAGTGTTTTTTTTTTTTGAGTGAGAATTTTTAGAGAAATCAAAATGTGTTTAAGTTTTACAGTAGTTGTGTAAGAATTGCTGTAACTATGCCAGAATATAAAATGGCCTGACCATGAATTCTATACAGAAAAGGCAAGCTGAAATCCTATGTATGACATATTCAAATATATGATGCTCCTGAGATTTAATTAACCTGGACAAATAAAAACTAACAACTGACAAGTTAAAAAGATACAGACAAAAGATTTCAAAAAATCCAAACTAAAGCAAAACATCACTGTGTGCCCTGTGCTGAAATGAAGAATGAACCCAATCTAATTTTTACATCTCTCTCATTAAACAGTCTCACAGGGCTGTTAGTTTGATCGCTTGTTACAAATGCAATATTCTGTTTTCTGGGAAGCATTATCACATGCAGCCTCTTATTGTATGTGCCTGTCCCAAATTCACTTTTTCACTTGTGTTAGAACAGTCCCTACACACTAAACAAGAAATGACATGGACCAGAGGTGTTATTAGAAGCTGGTTAAACTGTCATTTGTGCCCACTGATAAACGAAACATAAAACTGTGTCTGCAGGGTCCTGATACTGTCATCACTGCGGCTAATGAAGAAATGAATAAGCAGCCCCATCCCCCATCTTACACAAAAGATTAACAAAGTGTATATTTTTCTGTAATTCTGCAACAGAAGTTATCAGAATACATTTAGTAATGCTGAAATTTAATTTAAACTATTAAAGGTTGCTATACATATCGATGTGGAGATATTTTGATATCGATGTGGAGATATTGTTTCTTTCTCAGTTGCTCTGTACAGTCAGCAAGAGTCTCATTAGTAACAATTAGTAAAAGTATTCTGATCAGTATTACTGGTTTATGTTAAGTCAAGTGAAATAACATTGAACGTGATGTGGGCAATCATTAGGATGATGATTCTGGTTCTCTTTAAAACATCTAACTGAATAAGCAAATGAAATGCAAAAAATTATCAAATGTATTCTAAGCATTTTTGAAAAGTGATACTTTTTTATTTTGTAAAGTGAAACTCCCACAGCTGTTTAACCAACATTATTATTGTGCTATGGTGTCTAATTCAAAGGGCTGAAATACTCTAGGGGTATGACATTAGCAGACATTTCTGATGACCTCTTTAAAATCATGGAGGCATTACTCAGTTCCATCTACCAGCACACTGCTTTGTTTTCTTTCCTAATGAGTGGAAAAGGAGGCTTAGGGAACATTTTTCAGTCTGTCAGTGTCGGTGTGTGTTTGTGTTGGTGTTTTATGAAAATTTTGTATAAAGCATGAACTGATATTCATGCAGTATCTGATGCTGATATTGTTATTGTGAAAATGTAATTTTCAGAGGCAGTTCCATCATCCAGTTCTAAATGTGTTTGTTTGTGTCTTTCGGCTTTTCCCAGTTAGGTATCGCCACAGCAGAACTCTGGTCCGCTGATTGGCAGTTGATTTTTACGTACCGGCTTGCCAGTCCTGACGCACAACCTTCAACGAAGGTACACCCTTTCACGCATGTCTCCACGCAGAAGACGCTCTAGCTGAGAATTGAACCAGACAGCGTCTTACTGTGAGGCGACAACGCTACCACAGCACCACATGTGTGTCAGTTAATAATCACTTAATAAACCTCCACTCCACCTGATGTCCACAGTGTAAGATACTGTCAGAATGACCACAACTCTAAAGGCACAGTGTACATACATTCAGATATCACCTACAATGATACTGTTTGCTTCTTACCCAATAACCACTATCTCCAATGTGATAGTTATTACTGTCACTTGTCAGCAGCAGGTATACTTCAGTCTATTTTAAAGTCACTCATTCTTTGGTGATATCTCACTTTTTGGTATGTAGAATTGTCATGTGTACTAGAGAGAATAGTGACCAGTTAAGCAAGCAGGTTGGGCTCATTGTTAAACATATCCACCACCAGAAGTTCAGGTGCAGGATAGTTAAGCATAGCTGTTAAGATCTTGTAAGACGTTGGTGGTAATAAGATGTAAACATGTCTCACTGTATAAAAAGCCACTACACCTAACAGTTATTATAATGTATCAAAGTGCCAATTGCAGAATGCGGTGGTGGTGCTGTGGTAGTGTTGTCGCCTCACAGTAAGACGTTGTCCAGTTCGCCTCTCAGCTAGAGCGTCTTCTGCGTGGAGACATGCGTGAATGGGCGTACCTTTGTTGAAGGTTCTGCGGCAGAGCTGGCAACTCGGTATGTAAAAATCAACTGCCAATCATTAGCGGACCAGAGTTCCGCTGTGGTGACCCCTAACCGGGAAAAGCCGAAAGACACAATCAAAGTGCCAATTGCAAGCTGGCTGTCCACAGAAGAGGTGTGAACAGACTATAGGCCTACAAAGACTAGTGAGGGTGGAAGAAAGGTGCTTACTGGGAGTGATGTGGTTTGCTGTACAGGGGATATAAACTATAGCAGACAGCTGGATTAAAATTCTATAAGCCAGATATAATAGTAGTGAGAGAGGTAGTAACACCCAAAATAATATATATATGTGAACTCAGAATAATGGGGCACATCCTAAATTCTAACAACCCAAAGTAATGCCCCAGGTACAATGGTTATGTTTTAGTTTTAAAGGAAATTATTTATAGTGTGATACTTAGTATTTCTAAAACTATAGGGTAAGCTAAATTTAACATCTACAGCAAACTATTAGGAACAAGTAAAAAAAAAAATATTATGAATAGGATCTAAGAGATTCTGTGCCACAACAGGACTGTGTCAGATTCAAGTAAAAAAGTGAATCAAAACCCATCTTAGCATAGATAACCTTAATGTTTGTTAAGTTAGGTAAGTGTGCAACTGTTGATTTGAAACAATTATTCCTTTCAGGAGGGTTAATTATTATTTGAAGATGTACACAGTTTATTTGTTTGTTTTAAGTTAATAGATTCTGGGAAGGTGTTTGTTTTTTTTGTTCAATGGATTTAATTTAAAAAAAGTCTTACAAAATGTGACATAGGATCAAATGGAGAGGACAAGAAACACATTAACAAGAGGAAAACCTGCCACGCATTAGTGGGTGCCTATAACACAAAAGCTGGAAACAGACATGTAAAAAGCTTTCATATATAATAGGTGAGAATAATAATTTCCTATAGTAATGGCTACATTAAACGTATTGTTTTGGAATGTGAATGGCTTCATAGGTATAGACAAAAAGGTAATAGTATTGAATTACATTAAGAAATGCAGAGTGCAAATAGCAATGTTATAGGAGACACATTTGTAAAGAAGTGAGCATGTGACTTTGATAAAGAAAGGATTTCAGGATAGAAGTGAGCATGTGACTTTGATAAAGAAAGGATTTCAGGAGAGATGTTCAGCAGAATATCAGTGACAAAGGAAAAAGGGAATATTTTGCTAATTCTTTGAGGTGCTCCAATAGTGATAGAACAGGAAAAAAGACAGTAATGGTAGATTTGTGAAAATAATAGGCTACTGACAAGGGAGGAGGATTACAGTGGCATGTATTTATAATCCACCTAAAATTGCTATTACAGAGCATAAGAGGTCCATTGGTTGTTACTAGGCTAATAACCACTTGGACCCTTACAAGCCTAGCCATGTACCCCAAACCATTTGTGTCCAGAGTGTCATGGCATCTATGGGGGAGGCATGTTAATAGGATGGTAACTAAGGATTTATTGGGGGTGGGTGTTAGGATAATACTTTTCTTATAGATGGTCTCTCTCCATAAGGGACATGGGGGCCAGACCGAGGGTAAATTTACAATCTCCCATCCAATTGTGAAGGTTTTGTTTGAATATGGTCAGGTAAGAACTTTGTTTTACATAGATGTGGAGACTATTCGATAGTGTGGGAATCCTTTGGGACACATATCTGTTTCTCCAGCATGTTCTGTTTATGTCTGGAGCTGTTTGTTTTGTGCATATACAACAGATCCAACTGGGCTGAGTCTGTGGAAGCCCTGAAAGCCAGACAAACATCCACTGTCAGCCTGTAGGAGACTCAGTACAGTGTCAGAGCCAGGACAAGGTATTTATACCCTGAAGTCTCCTGGTGAGAAACCTTTGTGGGGGTTCCAACTGTTGCAAGTGTATAGTTATACACATGCCAAAGAATGCATTGCACCCTCTGTTAAGGACAGAGTAGAGTGGTACTATAACTTCCTTGGACCTGGATGCCATACCCTTACCTGTAAGTTGAACAACATAGAATGATTTTCTTACTATCATAGCTAAGTGGTAGTCAAAGGCCATATTGCTGTCTACATATGTTCCCATATCCCTTACTACTGGGTCAACTCATAGGAAAATTTTGGGAGAAATCAACTTTTACCAGGAAACTTAATTGGCAACAGTGAGGATGTATCGGGGGGACCTAGAAGGGAAAATATAACAAAAGAGGATAGATTTCTGAAGAAATGTATGAAAATATTTGGTATAGAAGACATGAATTCAATAGTAGGAGCTCAGTGAGAATTTACATATTCTTTCCCAAGGTACAATAACTGGGTGAGACCAGAGAGAAATTATATTTCACAGGAACATGTGCATTTAATTGAAAGCTTTGTTACACATCCAATAACTGTTACAGATCATGCTCGAATAACAACTAAGATAAAAATGCAGGAGGATAATTAAGTAAAAATGAGACACTGGCAATTCCCTGCCTACTTGTTAAAAAGAAAGGAATTTAAGGAATGGGTAGTAGAAATTATTCAAGAATTATTGGAGAAGATAGGAATTTCTTCAGACGTTATAGCTAGTTAGCAGGATAACATGAAAGTGGAGTTTAAAAATAGTGTAGAAATAAATAAAAAAGAGATATAGTTAAGAAGTAACAAGAATTATTTAGAGGGGCTGACAAATGGTTAAATTGTTGCAGGATAAGGGGAATCTCATAGAACAAAAATAGGCACAACTGCAGAGTACAAAAGAGAAAATAATGTGGTATTTGTATATGTGGAAGTTTAGAAAGATTTGCTGTTAAGAAACTATTCTTTGGTAATAACTACACAGCACAAAAAAATCTTAGCACAGCAACTTAGGCAACTGAAAGTAGAAAGGATTGTTGACAAACATAGAAACATTGCAACAAGAAAAATAACCAGAGATTCTGTATTAGAAACATTTTGGAAATGTTATGAAAATCTCAATAAAGCAGAATAATGTAGAAATCAATAAAAAATACAAATGGAAATATTTATGGAATACTCAAGTATGCCAAGGTTAGAGGTAGATGTTCAATTACTAACAGTTAAGATAAGAGCAGATGAAATAAAAATGGTGATGTATAACCAATCTACAGGAAAGCCCCCAGGAATAGATGGTATTCCTGTGGAATTTTGGAAGCTGGGAGTGGAGAAAGTGCTAAAGATTTGGAAGGATTTGTTTAACAGTATTTTAAAAGGAGGAGAAGCACCAACATCCTGAAAGAAAATTGTGGTGACTGTAATACCTAACGATGGTAAAGATCCATCAGACACAGCTTCATATAGGCCCATTTCAATTTTAAAATTAAAAATGTTTATGTCTATAATAGTTAAAGAATGGCAAAGGTGTTGCCAAAATAATTACCAGGCCCATCTTTATGTAGGGAAGTCACAGTGGCTATTTGTAAGGCATCAGGCACAACTCTTATGAATAGGTTGAGACTGAACAGTGTAGGCACAAAGTCAGATGGTGCATACTTGGCATTGATGTGGATGCAGCCAGGTATATTGTCTGTTCTCATGGAAATAGTTTTAGTCTTTGAAAGGGATCCTAAGATTTATTCAAAATGATTACAGAATAAACTAAATTTTCAAGGATAGCAGGGACAACAATGTGGGTAGGTGAGGTAAAGTTGGCACTACATTTTTTCGCTAATATATTATCTATATTCTTGGGACTAGAATTTGTGTTGCTATTGTGGATAAGGTCATTGTATTTTTGGAGTAATCCGGAAAGCTTGAGTGTGGTCTGGTATTCCACCCATGACCCAGAGGGTGACAGGACTAACAAGAAACAGAGTACAGAGGATTAATCAAGATAAAATCACTTCAATTTGCATATCTAGGAGAGTCTGTCTCTGATGCCCTCCCTGTGGGAAGAATAAAGATGCCTTGTTGAAGTTTCAAGTAGTTAATTTAGTTAAGCAGATAGATTGAAAAATGTTCTTGTTCTTTATTTTCTGAAAAAACTGAAGAAATGTTTGTTGTTTCTTTTGTGTCTGCAACAACCTTAAATTCATACCTTCCCCCGGATTCTGCAAGCCTTGCACAGCATGCAGAATTAGTGCAGGAGCTCCAGCAGGCAATATGTCTGCCATGCAATCCAGGAATAGCCTGTAGGTGTGTGCACGAGTGCTCCTGCACTAGTCCTGCACTGACTTAGCCCCTGTATGCAAATTACCCCATTTGCAGGAGAAATCCATGCAAATGAGGTGAATTTGTGATCCAGGAAGTTGGAAACCGGCCATGCAGGACTAGTGTAATCTGCAGAAATGTACTCCGCCAGTAACAGAGTTCATTTCTGCAAATTCCAAAACTGAGCCATGACAGCTCCAAATAAAGGGTGGATATCATTTAAAAAGCATGCCAATGGCCAAGTATAAGGCCATTGGCATGGAAAACAGTTGGGAAAAAAAAGAAAAATCAACTTTTATTTTTTTTAGCCAATCTCAGCTGTTTGAGCATAGGGCAGTGGTGTGCAAACAAGATTGGGGGGACAAATAAGAAAATAAACCCAAAATAAGCATTCTAACTAAAATCACTATTCTGCCATTATAGTCAATGGCAGACAGAAGATAACATGGCCAGTGAATAGTGGTTGCTAAGGGGGGAGGCTCAGTGTTAGACATGCAGCTATGCATTAGCAGGCAATCCTATGCAAATGAGGGGAATGATAGTGAATCCCAGATTTCCCCTGCATGCTAGTCAGCTCCCAACAGTGTAAGAGCAGGAATAGCTTGGTGCAGGCCTAGGAGTTAGCTAACATCATAGGGGGGTGTCAGGCATACTGTAAGTGGATTGGAGCTCCATGACTCAGTTTTGTTCCTAGCTTAGCACAGCTAAGCAAGGGGGGTGTGTCTGAGGCTGCCTAGCACTCTTTACATTGCCTAAGCGGGTGTGCGCACCTCGCACCAGGTTTGAAAGAAAAAAAAAGTAAACCAGGAAATAGCAGCTCTGTGCACATTTGAGCACTCTGTTTGCGTTGTGCACCCCGGGCTTAAACAGGACGGCAATGGGAAGGGAAAACAGCAGTAGGAAGATAATCAGGGAGAACTAGCATAGCTGGCAGGTGAAGTGTATCAGAATCAGCCAATTACACAGGCAGCAGACCAGCCCAGCCCAGAACACTACTATAAACTATACAAACACCTTTCCTTCTGTTTTTTCCCATACTCTACACCACCGGTGTATACAAGCCGGGAACATTTAACAGACAAAACAACACAGATAGGGGCTGAAATAGCTATCATACAATAACATGTGGAAGAGGCTGAAGGTGGTGAGGATGTGAATGCTGTTGACCAACCCACAGTGAGGAGACGGAGAAGAGTGTACAGACCCAGGGTAACCTACCAAGGGCTACATGAGCTAGAGATAGTGGAGCGCTATAGGGTGGACAGGGACCTCTTATAGCAAATTGTTGAGCTGTGCCGGCCACGCCAGACACACAGAACTAACAGAGGGGAACCCATCCCAGTGGATACCAAGGTATATGTAGGCCTAAGAATACTAGCTACAGGTACCTTCCAAAGGCCAGCTGGGGATATGACTGGGGTCTCACAGGCATCAGCAACCAGGGTACTCCACCAGTTCCTGGATGCCATGTCAGCACATGCCAGTGTGCACGTATATTTCCCCAACACCTGTGAGGCATTGGCCAACAATATGCAACTGTTCCACCAAATAGCAGAATACCCTGAGGTAGTGGGTGCTATAGACTGCATACACATACACATCAAAACACCACCTGGTGAGTGGGGTAGGGTCTACATCAACCACAAGATCTTCCCCTCCATCAACTGCCAGGTCGTGTGTGATCCCCAGGACATAATAATGAATGTGTGTGCTGGCTGCCCTGTAAGCTATCACGATTCCCACATCTAGCATCTGACACAGCTGTACCACAGATTTGCCAATGGGGACATCCCTTATGGTCACCTAGTACGGGATGCTGGTTATGCACTACAGCCATGGCTAATGACACTCATCAGAAATGCACGCACACCCAAACAAGAACTCCATAATGAGACACACACACAGACCAGAATTATAATAGAGCATGTGTTTGGGATGCTCAAGTCACGGTTCCGGTGCCTGGACACATCCGGTGGAGCCTTGCAGTACTCACCAGCTACATGTACCCAAATTGTCATCGTGTGTGCCATTCTACACAATATGACCCTGTGGAAACAGCTGCAGCAGGAACAGCACTTGGCAGGGCCACACAGCCCTCCATCATTGCCAAGACCTGCACAGGCACAGCGTGACTTGGAGGAGGAACAACCTGAGCCTGCCCCAGTAGGCAGAAGAAGGCATGCCCAGTATGGCCTGGCCTTGGCAAAGAGGCAACGCATAGCACATACACTGACACTGGAGGAACCCAGGGAATGACACCTCTCTCTGACTCGCACATACAATAAAAGGGATGCCAAACATGACACTACCTGTATTCAACCATGTGTAGGGAGTGTACTATGTGCATCTGACATAGGCAGCCCTGCAGCACCACCCTCAATACTGGGACACCCACAAGGTACGTCACTGAACCTACCAATTGCCGAATGGAGTAGAATGTGTTGTTACCTGTTTCTATGGTATGGATGTGAGCATGCAAGGGAATCATGTAGCTGAATGTTATGCCAGCATATAGTAGACACCTATAGTGGCACCATGAGATCTGTAACAAATACTGGTGTCACCATAGTAGCCAGTACTACACAGGGTGACAAAACCCACTGCAGGAAATGTGCTGGGCCACATGTGTGCCCATATGACTCACATATGCCAGTCAGGGAGTTTCACATACCCAACAACAGTCGCAGCCAGCAGGACAGGTGTAGACAACCACAAACAAAGGCTGTGCTGTGGCCTCTGTATTATGCCTATGGGCAACCTCCCCCCAAGGCCTACAGCAGGTCAGGCAGTGGGATGGTAGTTCTGAAGGGTAGAAAGTCAGAAACTAATATATAGATCAATCAAAGCTAAGACCTGTAGTACACTAATATGCCTCTAGTCAGCATGATAGGTTAGAATACAGAATGAAATAGTGTACCTAACATACCAGTACAGTCAGAGCAAATGTGCACAAGTGTCAGGTGCGTCCCCCCATCCTATGTAAAACTGTAGAAACGGTCAGGTGTGCCCCCCAGTCCTGTGTAGAAATGTAGTAACAGTCAGGTGTGACCCCCAATCCTGTGTAGAAATGTAAAAACAGTCAGGTGTGCCCCCCAATCCTGTGAGGAAATGTAGAAATAGGCAGGTGTGCCCCCAATCCTGTATAGAAATGTAGAAACAGTCAGGTGTGTCCTCCCACAATCCTACGTAGTAATGTAGTAACACTCAGGTGTGCCTCCCCCAACTCCTATGTAGACATGTAGAAACAGTCAGGTGTGCGCCTTCCTGCACCCCAGCATAAACATGTAGTAACAGTCAGGTATGCCTCCCCAATCCTGTGTAGGAATGTAGACACAGGCAGGTGTGCTCCCCCCAACCCAACCTAGACATGTAGTAACAGTCAGGTTTGCCCCCCCACACCTACGTAGGAATGTAGTAATGGTCTGGTGTGCCCCCCAATCCAATGTACACATGACGTAACAGACAGGCATGCCCCCTACAACCCTATGTAGAAATGTAGTAACATGTATGTCTATGTATAATGCCAGTGGAGCACAGATGCCCAGAGGTGGCCAAGGTAGCAGGATAGGTTGTAGCATTTGCACAATATGCAGGTCTGTGTGTGTTAGGTTGGTGTGTTTCAGATTGTGTGAGAGTGGTCAGTATGTATGCATGTTGAGGTAAGACCTGGTGGCCATTGCCCACTACTGCTGATGACAGGGACAATCCCTCACAACTGCAGTGCCAAAGATAATCCGCACCAGTATAACACATGCTAGCAGTAAGACATTGTAAATGTATATTGGTAATATGTGTCACCTTCTGAAAGACTGATATGGCATGACTGTTGGGCTAGATATACAAGCAGTACACAGGGGAAAGTACCCCAGACATACTGTATATATTGCGTCACTGTGAAATGGAGACATCCTTGGAATAGTACATACAGGTATGCATCCCATTATCTGGTCCTGTAGTAGCAGATACCGGTGATATCTGCCCGAACACTTGCAGATCACAAAGGAGGTAGGACCGATGTATTGGGAAACAGCTGATGTACCTGCACATGCCTGCATAACTGGAATGCCCCATGCATATCTTTGTGTCAGTTGCAAGTAGTATCCATAGCACATATGCACCCAGCTCACATAAACACCACCCACAGGTACCTTTCTGGTCATATCCCTGCTATGGGGAATGGGTACAATATGACCCCACCTGTATATGGTAATAGTGGAAGAATACAGCATGCAGTGCAGGTGTCCCATGCATGTGTGTCCCTAGCTACAGGTAGCACCCTGCCAGCATCCACACCACCTGACCAAGACTGATAGAAGGTATTGGCATGTACACCTATCACACCTACCCTGTCTCCCCAGGGGAATATACTGTATGGCGGTCTGAGACTGTAGGACTGACAGAATGCAACAGCTTGCCACATCTGGCCTGCAGCATCACCTAATGGCCCACATGCCTCTGCCAAAGGCCTGTGTCTCACACGTACTGTCAATGCATGTTATGTCATGGACACCCAAATAACAACATAACACACTCCACATAAGCCATATGCAAGGCCATGTGGACAAACCACAGTAACATGTCCACCATATCCCACTACAAGAACTGTGGACCAACACTGACACACAGCTGTGATGGGGTGATAACCTTAGGGAAATTATCAGAGAATGTATGCATAATGTATGGAAGAGGTTAGAATAACAGAGGGGGTGGGAGCACGGGCAGCATGGAATGTGCAGGGTCCCACACAAAGCTGTGTGCACACACTATCCCTGGCTGTAAATACATGATTGGGTGGCTACACGCCTGCCTGTACACCACAATAGGGGTAATGTCCTGACTCATGGTCCCTGCATCTGGGTAACCTGTGCGAATCTGTACAGCTGTGAGGCATTGCCACAGTAAGATAAGGCCATACTGTCACGTTGATGGATGTACAAGCATGGGATCCTCTGCCAGCCCTGTACCAAGGTGCTGAACTGGATACACAGACCCAGCAGCAAGTGTCTGCATCTCCCCCTCCAAAATGGCATAACATACCATGAATATATAGGTGTCTGCCCTCAACACCGGACACAGCTGCAGTCACCCTTGTCCTTCAAGACATCACTGTGAGCAAGAATGCCCACCTGACAATACATGAGGACAGAAAACATCACAGTGTATAACATTACACATGTCTGAATACCCCTGCTAACAGCAGTACCATGCAGCTGAAGCAGCAGAGACACAATCACCTACAGTACACACTATCACCTGCACAGTTTGTCCCCATATTGCCAAATGATCGACAGATACCCTGCAGAAACAGTTTGCTACCTGTAGGTGTACAACACAAAGGTCTGGCACTGGAGTACAAACTACCTGGAATCAATCCACACATGCAATACAGAATGGCATACTAGGCATGCTCACACACTTAGAGAAATGAAGGCAATGTCAGACAACAACATACTGAAAGGTCATACTGGGCCTCCTCACACACTTAAATGAAGCCCATGTCTGCAAACAACAGTGGACCATACATATCTGGCAGTTGCAGATGTTAGTAAATACACTCCTCAGTATGCACCAGACATGCTTTGAACACACAGTGGATAGGAATACAAACATATATCCAAGGACAACACACTGTAATAAGCCAAAAGTATACATACATAGATGTGTGGAAGAAAGTGACTGTGACAAGGAGCCATCCATTATGAGGCCTGTCCCACCCAGCACACAGCCAAATGGCTACTACCACATGAGGTATAAATGTCACTCACTGTAGACATTAGCCACCAGTATCCGTCAGCATTACAGGCTATGCAGAGCAAGTGCTAGCTGTGCAACAAGACTGTACAAGGAAGTAGTCATCTAGCAGCTGTGTAAACATACCTGTGGAATATAACCCTGCATGTGCCCGCATGTGGTGTGTCAAACTCTAGATGAATGGGCTATGACCCATGCACACACACTGCCCTCCAGCCTGCTGAGGTCATCCACTTTGTAATACACCTTTGGGAAAGGTGTAGCCGAGTAATCTCTGTGGTGTGTCCTATAACTTTGTACAGCTGTTGTGTGATAAACTAGTTAGGCAGGAGTTCTAATCCCAGACATGGCAACTGTGTGTGTGTGTGTGTGTGTGTGTGTGTGTGTGTGTGTGTGTGTGTGTGTGTGTGTGTGTGTGTGTGTGTGTGTGTGTGTGTGTGTGTGTGTGTGTGTGTGTGTGTGTGTGTGTGTGTGTGTGTGTGTGTGTAGAGAGCAAACCTTTTTAGGTTGTTCACACTCACTACATTTCAAATGCCCTACTTTGGCAAGGCTGCTGAAGTCATTTACTGTGAAATACACCTTTCAGAAAGCTATAGCTCAGGAATCTCCGTGGCGTGTCCTATAACTGCGTACTGCCCTAGTGTGATAAACTAGTTAGGTAGGAGTTCTAATCCCAGACAAGGCAACTGTGTGTGTGTGTGTGTGTGTGTGTGTGTGTGTGTGTGTGTGTGTGTGTGTGTGTGTGTGTGTCTGTCTGTCTGTCTGTCCATGTAGACAGCAATGCTTTTTAGGCTAGTCACACACACTACAATTCAAATGCCCTACTTTGGCAATGCTGCTGATGTCATTCACTGTGAAATACACCTTTGGGGAAGGAGTACTCCAGTAATCTCTGTGGTGCATCCTATAACAGTGTAATGCTGTAGTGTGATATAGAACTCTGGTAGGGGTTCTATTCCCACACATGGCAGTTGTGGATGTTTATGTGTGTGTTTCTATGTCTGTGTAGGGAGCAGTGCTTTTTAAGCTAGTCACACTCACTACATTTCAAATGCCCTACTTTGGCAATCCTGCTGATGACATTCACTGTGAAATACACCTTTGGGGAAGGAGTACTCCACTCATCTCCATGGCACATCCTATAACAGTGTAATGCTGTAGTGTGATATAGAACTCTAGTAGGGGGTCTATTCCCACACATGGCAGTTGTGGATATTTATGTGTGTGTTTCTATGTCTGTGTAGGGAGCAATGCTTTTTAGGCTAGTCACACACACTACAATTCAAATGCCTTACTTTGGCAATCCTGCTGATGTCATTCACTGTGAAATACAACTTTCAGGAGGGAGTACTCCAGTAATCTCCTTGGCACGTCCTATAACTGCTTAGTGCTATAGTGTAATAAACTAGTTAGGTAGGAGTTCTAATGCCAGATATGGCAGGTGTGTGTGTGTGTGTGTGTGTGTGTGTGTGTGTGTGTGTGTGTGTGTGTGTGTGTGTGTGTGTGTGTGTGTGTGTGTGTCTGTGTTTGTCATTCGAATCCTGTGTGGAGGGGGCTGTGAGTGTGTAACAACTGGATTCATTGTGGAGTGGGTTTTGCAAATTTCTTATATGGTGGCCATAGTATATGTCACAATGTCCACTGTACAGGAATAACAGACGTGAAATAGCCAACAGGCTGGGGTGCAGGTAAATACTCCTACATGTGACATCAAGGGCAGGCGAACAAAGTTAGCAACCCATGTATTACCCAGAGAACACTCTCAATCCATGTCCCATACACACACACACACACACACACACACACACACACACACACACACACACACACACAATTGCCTAGGCAACAACCACTATGTTCGTAGTACCCTGCATATTGCCCACTGATTGTAACCATGGTGTGATTGCAGTAGGCTACAGAGGGCATGGCACCCTTTCCATCAGTCCAATAGGCACATACATGCAGACAGTGCACCTTTCCCATGTTTCCCAGTGGACACCTGCAACACATGTGGTGCCATCAAATGTAACCCACAAAGGACATACCATGTCTGAAACACATGCCCTGTATGGATAGATGCCACTGACACCAGGGAATACCTGTATCATGCTATCAATGTAGGTGCAGGGTCAACCTGCTGTCCATTACCAGTTCCCACCACATGAGGCCAGGACTGGCACATCTGATGATAATCTGTGTACCCAACATGGGCCAGACACCCCAGGTACAGTTCCACATGTCAGTATACATGCATGTGGGAGGTGTGCACATCACAGACACCATCGATGTCATGGAAAACACTTACACGGCAAGCAATGCACAGCAATGGCCACACACAATAATTACCCAAGTGACTGGATGGTGAGTACAATACCCACCTGTGTGGGCAAGTCCAGACACTACACCCCTGAGCCACACTGCAGACCATTGTCATGTGGCCTGATGCCAATGCATACCCATTACCTAGCCTGGCACAGTCAACCACTACACACCCATGAAGCAATACACCCATGCATGTCAGTACTGGCACCTTGTGTCTGTATGTGTGATGTATGATGCTTATGACCACATTCACACTCACTACAACCCCCATTGGCATACTGAAGCATGCTGTCTGATGTCAGACACCTCCACATACCCTTTGCCCATATAACCTCCGTATAACCCCTGTGGTGCATGTGTTACCTGCACAGTACTGTGTTGTGGCATTCTAACTAGTGATGAGTTGTATTCCTGACACTGCCAAGTGTGTCAATGTGTGTGGGTCCCTGTGAGAGTGTGGCTGTGTTGACGCTGACACCTGTTCATGAGGACAGGCATGTGTACTACACCTGCCGTATAGCTACCATATCACTGTTGCAGATGTCACTCACCATCACATATACGTTTGGAGGGCTCCTCACCATGTAACCTATGTGGTGCATCCAATAACTGCATAGATATGTGATAGTAATACATAGTCAGTCAGGAGTTTGATACCCTGCACTGGTAGGTGTGTGACACAAACATGCTTAGGTTTTTCTCTCCCACCCCTCCCTGGCTTATCTTTGCCTCTGTCTGCCTCTCTCACTCCCTCTCTGGTGGATGTGGAGACTTATACTTGCATTGCTTAGGCAGCAGCATGTGTATTGTAAGTGATGCTCATGATCAGCTGGTGGCCTCTGCATGAATTGCAGCCCTCCTCTAGCTGATTGCATGTGGAACAGCTGTGGTAACATTCCCATAGCCAATTGCATGGAAACACACTCCAATATCTAGGAACATCATGTTGGTGTTGTGCATTTTCATTCACTGTGAGCAGGAACTGGATCTGTTGTTTGGTAAACAGTATCACAGATGCATTGGGGATTTACCTCCAACAACATACACTGTGGAAACAGGCCAACACACAGGAGGAGGAAGTGCCTGACTTGACTACAGACTGTAAGTGCTGCTATACTGCATTTGGAGTAATGTTGGTTTAACAGGGTGTGTGTGGATATGGCTGTCCTACATGTTTTAATACCTGTCATGTCAGTGCTATGTTTATGAGGAAACCTCCATCTGTAGGGTCATCTGCCGACTGGGCAGTGTGTGGTGCCTTTTGTTTCTTGTATTACCCACAGAGCACCTATCTGTGAACTGCAGAAGGTAGTGTGGGGATTGCAGTCAGTAGATGGTGACAGCCGTGAGAGTTACTGACTTCATATCTCTCATAGGACATATGTTGCAACAAACCCTGTTACAACAGTAAATGTATGAGGTTATCACAGCAACATGTCAATACTGGCCCTGTGTTTGTGCCTCCAGCCACAACTCTGTCAACCTTTGTACATATGTCATGCAGTAAGAGGTGCATATGTGCTGTACACCATATTTATTGACATCATATCTGATAAGACAGTGAGATATCAGACTGCTACAGATGTTAGGTATAGTAGGAGTTATATTTGATGACATAACCTGGACATTCTGTGGTTGTGTGTACAGTACTGACTTCTGTGTACTTATGGTGATTGTTGAGAGTGTGTATATTATGAATATGTACCTTCGCCTGTGTACAGACTGTGGTAGATGTCATTGTTTTTGGTCCTGTTCTATCTGATGTTACATGCTGCTCCACTGTATGTTACCCTATCAGCTTACATGTTTGTAGGGCCAAACACACATGTCCCATACCACAGACAGGCATCGGACCACACTGTGTAGTGGCCCAGTATATGCAGGGTTAGTGTGTGAGTGGCATATATGAGGATGATGTTGATCAGATATTCCATATACTCTAATATTACGCTAGCTTACCATATGTGGCTGTGTTCACACAGGGGTGGGAGGATGACATAATGGTTAAGGTGCTTGCCTTAAAGACATAAGGTGCAGGGTTTGATTCTCACATGGGGTGACTGGCTATGGCCCAAAAGAGCAGTCAGCCTAGTAATAATCTATGAACCTATAAACCTAAAGTGGAGTGTCTGTCAGATAATTTACTGATTCTAGTGGTGGAAGTGTTTAGCTGTGTAAAGCCATATAAGTTAACCTATTCTGAGGGAGTGTCATTGTTAATCTGCTAATAACCAAAAATAAAGTAAACAGGGTGAAGGACAACTCATAAATTTCCAAAAAAACACCCCAGAGACACCAAAGACCTGGCATATGAGGTTTAAAAAATACATTGTTTGGGGTTGGGAGGATGGCCTAATGGTTAAGGTGTTTGCCTTATAAACACAAGGTGCAGGGTTTGAATCTCACAAGGGATAATTGGCTAGGCGTAAAATGGCTCACAAGTGCAGTTAGCCTAGTACTAATCTATGAACCTATGAACATTGGTTGTGGTTATGCACTTTCACACATATGTCTGTTACTCTGTGCTGTGACATGCCTGTAGAGACTGCTATATATGCAGGTACATGTGTATTCCCCCATGGGAAATGTAGGCCAGTGTTGAGCCATTCTCCCTGTAGCCTGCACAGTGCTTTGTTACATGCCTAGCAGCTTAGTGTACTTACCCACTGAGATGTCATGCCCAGATACTTGCCAGATGTACTACTGCTGGCCCACCATAACAGTCATGTATGTCAGACAAAGCAGTGGGATGCTGTACAGATGTATGTCACTAACTAGTGGGTAGTATGTGGCAATGGCACCTCTGTTCTAGTGGTTATTATGTGTCAGGACAGACAGGGGTGTGTGAATGCATAACCTATGGGGGCAAATATATAACAGTATGTATGTGATATACTCATCTACATGGCTGTTAGCATCTACATTGTCAGGCTTGGTTCACATACCTTGCACTACTGGGTTCTGTGTATACCTCTGGACTGTCCAGAGTGTGTCAGACTGTCCACATATATTGGCCATATCTCTGCTGTAGTCAACAGGAGCATTACTGTGCTAGCAGTGGTACTGTACTATGATGTCCTTAGGATGTCTGTTAGTAGCCAATGTCGCACAAGTTAAAAGCAGATGTGACCTCCCACACACACCATGTCTGTGAAGACAATCCCTTTTACAGTAGCAATAGTCTGCAAATATACCTGCAATACATACCTGACATCCCCTTGCACTAAGAGGTTGGGACTATTGGGACTGAGGTAGGGCTCCACTCCATGTTCAGGACATATGATGAACATAAATGTATATCTAATTATACATATATCTATGTAGATATATACACATAAACATATCAACATACATAGATGGATATGTATATGTATATATATATATATATATATATATATATATACATATAAATACTCAGATATATACATATACAGAGCTATATATGTCTACACATATACAGATAGAGATACATATGCACATATACGTATGGACAGCTACATATATATTGACAGTAGTAGGTATATCAGAATAGATACGTATGCACATATAGTTATAGATATCTTCATATATACCAACATAACTAGGCATATCTGTACACATAGGATGTGCATACATATATAGCTATATATACATATATCTATACATACATATACGTATATATATATATATATATATATATATATATATAGATATCTATGTGTGTACATACGAAGAGATGTATGTATGTATGTAAATATGTTGCACTTTACAGATGTGTATACGGGCATATTTATGAGTATGCATATGTATGTACATGTAGACATATATAGACCTATATGTATATAACCATATTTCTGACATGTAAACCTATACCCTCCCAGATGCATCTCACCGTATGTATCAGCTATGTGTACATTATGATAAAACAACATATGTGATGCAACAGTCATATTAGTAAGGACTACACAATTAAGGAACTAAAGGCAGTTGTTCAATACTACTCAATATGTGTATTGACAGCTATATTGGTCAATCAACAGCTGTATTCACAGTGGTCATGGTGTAGTGGTTAAGTGTTGTGACTTTAGTTTACAGGGTCCTGGGTTCAAGACCTGCAAGGCCTGTTAATTTTGTTACTGGGCAGAACAAGGGCTGTTGGATACAGTGTGGTTAAGGCAGTTTTGAGCAGCTTTAAGCGTGTTTGCATGAAGCTAAGCGGTGCTGAACTATGGGTAAACGTACAGGTGCTTATACAGTGTAGGCTTCGCTTACCAGTGCACAAATCAGCTCAGTTGTTATATTGCAGCAATGTTAATACTTGCTAAGCATGGCTTAGCCCTGGTAATCAGGTCACACCACCCACTCTATAATCCGTAATAAGTGTATGTAATGCCATGTACAATACATGCACCTATGTGTTGTCATTACAGTAGCAAGGGGTGTGAGTGTCATGTGTGGGACACAGACATATATGAGGCCTGTACAGTACTGTTATCCATGTGAATGTATTACATACAGGTGTAGTAGCCCAGGGTATGTGCTGTCACACTGGCATGTAGTGTATCATAGCAGTACTACTGTTGACACTGCTTACCCAAGCAAGAGCAGAGTGCTAAATGTACTGACAACAGGCACACCTGTGGACATAGCTAGACACTGAGGCCTCCATGTTGCATCCCTGGTGTGTGAGCTGTGTTACAGTATATACCCCTTACTGGGTAATGATCCATCATGTGGAATGTAACTGTAGACTACCGTCTGTACAGCACATGTTAGTGAGGGCTTCTGATGTAGTTATGGCATACATATTGTCAGACGTCTGTCTGTCAACACACTCCTGCTACTACATAGTTACTTGCCAAGCTGATGACAATCAGTCCCTGTACAGATATGCAGATGGCAGGTATACAGTAGGGATATGTACAGGCAACCTAAGCTTGATTGACACTGACATGTCTGCCCAGCTGTGTAAGAACTGGCACATATAGGAGATGTCACCCTGTATGCACCACGGGTACCTCCACTACACTACCACAGTCAACAAAACATGCTTGGGTACAGGTCTCCATCACAGACACTAAACATGTGTTGTAATGCATGTTGCATACATGTCAACTTGATTATCTCAGTGGCCATGAGCAGGGGGTACCTGGAGGATTGGCTGATGCATGACATTCTCACCCTGTGGGTCACCACAGTAGTGTCTGTCAATAGATTGCCCGCCGCCACCTGGCAAGTGGCAGTATACCACTGTACACACAACCCCTACACAACCCATCTCCCCTTGGACAATAGCTAGGTAAACAGCTATGACCACCTGCAGTGATGCACCCCTGTACTGACACATGTGTAAGTGTGCATGACTGAGTATAGCAGTGTCTGTGTGTTATCACACCTGCACTTGGGAATTCCATGAGGGCCTTCACAACCAACACAACACCCATTGCTATAGTCAGTTGTGGCTGCTGCTGTATGGGACATTACATGTACTCTGTTAAGCCCCCCACCCCCCATATCAGCCTTACATGAGCCTTGCAGTACAAGCACAACAGTGTTTTACAAATGGGGTGATAGGCATGGGATACCCATTGTGTTCTGGCATGTGTGTGTAGTTGTGCATGTCCATATATCTGTAGGGTACAGCATTCCACGGTCACATACTCCTATTACAATACCCATTGCCACACAGTAGTACAGTTAGTGTTGTTGCTGCCCATAGGTGAGGCATGACAATGCAACACCCTACTACACATGTGGCATGTGCATTAGATGCATATCTTTGTAGTACCACTGTTAGGGTATAATATGGGTTGTATCGCAGTCACGGCCAATGTGTGTTGGTGGGTATGGCAGAGTGTCATCATGGGTTTCAGGGAGTACAATAACCACTGGGGGATGTGGGTGCTGTGTACATTGTCATTACACCAAGGTACACCCGTTATATGTCCCATGTACCATGTTATGGTTACCACTGTCACCATCAACCATACAGGTAACTGATACCACAATCCAAGCCAGTTATGCATGTGCTGTGTGCAGCCTACCTGTAACACATTGGACACATGGTCAAATTAGTTACCAGCAACAGGCCCTGGTATCTCGGATGTGTGTCTGGCTGTTATGTGGCTGTTAATGTGTATATGACAGTATGTCACACTATGTAATGTCCATATACAACCGTTACATCCTCCATTAGCATAATGTACATGTCTGGGTGTGTTCTGCATGTAACATGTAACCTTGTACACACCTTGCCCTAAACACTGTGTGGTGTGTGCAATGTAAGCCACACACTTCAATATCACTACATAGCTAGGTATGGTCTAGTCCCAGTGTTGCCAGATAACAGTGTGCATGTATGTGGATGGGTCTACATCAGGTTGCAGGGTATACATGCCTCAGCGGGTTACCTGTCCATGTGGCACAGACAATAACCATTTTAGTAACCTGTGACATGTGTTCAATTGTACCCCAGATATGTCAAAGCCATGGTGTCACCACAGTGCCATACTCTGTTGTGGAATATGACTGAAGACCATCCTCATGCTGACACATGTACACCTACAACACAAATGGTTAACATTATAGGGCCACAATCAACCAATGTTACTAACAGCTATAATGCATCATTGCTGGACGGCTACACTACCTGCCTTATATGCAATACACTTTACTCCTTACAACATGTTACACTGCAGTACTGTGGTACAGTCACTGTGTGCATCAGAATCAGGGTGTGATGTTGGTTTGCCATATGCCAAGGGTGGGCCATACATTTGACACCATGTGTGTGGGTGAGAGGTGTATGTGGTGAGCTGGGCATGGTGCTGTGGTGTGTGTAGGTATGGGGTTGCCCTAGGTGTGTTTGCATAGTGTGTGGGTATGCATGCACACAGTTCTGCCATGTGGCTGCCCTACACAGGTGTTTACGGACAGCTGCAGACCATACCTGGCAGGGTGTGCAGTTCACAACCTCCAACCACGAACACATGGACTGTGCCTGCCAGGGGTTCCATGGGCATGTCCAGGTACAGGCCTCGATGTGGTACTCTCACCTGATGATGACAAATGTCCGCTAGTACCAGGTCCCTCCTGGGACTGCCAGGACCACATGCTCGTGCCCTGCTGTGGTGTGGTGTGGGCAGTGCCCACCACAGTGCCGGGGCTGGTACTGCCACTACGGGAGCCCCTTGGTGTCCCAGCATGTCCATGTTGACTATCAGCTGTTGGCGTTGCTGGCCTACATCCACACGGCCATCACCGCACCCCCACCACATGTTCATGCACAGACAGACCATGGTCAATGAGGGCCATCACCTCACCAGACCATCTATCCATGAACTCAGTTAATCCACGGATGGCACCAGCCAATTCACGGGTGTTGTCATTTGCAGATGTGAGAGCAGCCCTCTGCAGCCTCAGGCCCTGTCTGGTGTAAAGTTCTATACGTGTCTGTGCCACCATGACAACCTGAAACATGTGCCTGCTGGTACCAGCTATGTCGCCTCTGCCAGGGGCATGATGTCCAGTGGCCCTACCATAAGCACCCTGGGACATCTGCCTGTGTGGTGCCCTGCCAAACATCCAAGCTATGCCTGCTGCAACTGGACAAAGTAGGCATGGTGACCACACTTCCCTGTGCACTGCCACTGAATGCCAGCTGTCCCTCTGCTATGGCCACTGGTGATGGGGTGTGTACAGGCACTGAAACTGTGTGCGAGGTTGGGGTGGCTAAAAGGAGGATGTCAAATGTTGGTGCAGTGTCAGCCCCTGACAACCCCACCTGTGCCTCAACAGTACTATCATCATCTTCGGTGTCTGTATGGACACCAACATCAGATTGCATGTAGGAGGGAACCTGACCTACTTCGCCACCTGTAGGGGAAAACAATAAATGCACTTTATAACCTGTACAGCATTGCCTACCAGTACACACGCACGCACACACACACACACACACACACACACACACACACACACACCTCTGTAATACCTACCTGTGCATGGCTTTACAGACAGTCCCACTTGTATGTCCATGTGCTACCCCATCCTGCATCACACTTGTTAACATACACACATTGATACCACTCAGTAACATATCAGTCCACTAAATGCCTACTCAAGTGGTCACAACACAGGACCTGTTATTACTTTACCTGCCTGACCTTTGTAGTGGTTGCACATGGCCTCACTGCTATAATTCGGTATGCACCCTCTGTATGTCAGAACATCATTAGCATGGCCCTTATATGTGTGGCATAATATCACACATTGGTGTGTCATGTGTATGTAATGCTCAGTACATGTCAGATATCCTGCTCATTCAGCCTATCATGTGGCAACTGTAATATCTGGATACACACCCTGGTGTTGACTAGTGCTTCCCCAATGCATCTGTAGTGTTACATACATATGTTACATGTAGGTTGTAGGTGACCTGTCTGCTGAATGTGATATTAAGGGTGTACCTGGTGTCTACCTTCCCTCTCAATGCCTGTTCCATGCTACAGTCCATATTATACTATCAGCTGTCCTGTGAATACACACATGACAAGTATTCTTGGTGTGTAATGTGGCAGTCCATGTACATGTACTGCATGATCCCAGAGGGAGGTACTGCTGTATGGACACCCCACAATCACACGTGCATACATGGCTAGCCACACAAACAGACACACATGCACACAAGCATCAACCTCCCTCCACTTCACAAGAGTGACCCCACAGACAAACTGACTACCCACCAGGACATGCACGCACACACACACACACACAGACACACACACACGCACACATGCACACACACACACACACACACACACACACACACACACACACACATGAGGTTGAACAATGAAGGTACACACAGTCCTCCTAAAAGCCCTTTGTCAACATGCAAAACATATGGTACCCGACAGCATGCAGTGCAGCTATAATCAATCCATGCTACCAACAATATTCATGTGTGTGATGCATGTGCTATGTCAATAAGTGAAGCCCCTTCCCCTGGATACCACTGCACCCATGAACATGGTATTTCTTTGCACCTGTTCTGCACCCTGCCATGTACTGTACACCACACCTCACAGGTGTATGGCCCATTGCTGAACGTGTACTACTGTGTTGGTTATGTTGGCTTTAATGCTCACAGCCCCTATGTTTTCCAGCAACACATACCTGGTATGATATGTGGACAGATGTCATTTGTAAATGCCTGATGTCTGATGCACAGCTCTCAGCAGCAGCGGACCATGTATGACCAATCCAATACTCTTACATTGACAACCATCAGAGCATACCATGGCTATGGGGAGTGTACACACCTTTATTGATTTGACTCACCCATCCTTGAGCTGCCATGGAACCACATCACGCATATTGTAGCAGTACATGAGCCTGATATGTAACATATGTCCTGTACTTTCACATGCAGTGTCTACAGACTGTATTAGGTGTGCAGATGCTGACCATGATGCATACTCACAGTGTGGTCATATGTGTGCATACGCTTATCATGACAGTTTATCGCACCTCTTGTTGTGTGTACTACAGCAGTCACTACTCCTGGCAGGGGTATACCAGCATGGGCTATCTGCATTTGCCAGTGTATGTTCAGTCTGCCCTATACATGTCCCCCTAGTCTGCAGGATTTTAAGGTCTACTCATGTGTACATCCCTTGGTGTTCACACACTGCCATCAGTATTGCTGTGGGGGTAGGGTTATGGCTCCCACAGGTCCTGAACCTGACTATGTGCAGATAGAACCATTCCTAGCATCCTTAGGATCCCTGCTGCTGTGCACTGGTGTGTCATGCTGACACCCCCCCTCCTTCAGCCTTTCTGTAGATGCATGACAAGTAAGCCCTACACATGTGAATCACTTTGCAGTGTCCCATACACTGAACACCACATGTTACAGCCTGGTCCCAGCTGATAATGTGAACTACTATAATGCCTTATGCCATAGTGTATCTCTGCAGCAGTTGCCATTGTCCTACAGGTATATACACTGGTGTGCACTGTATATGGATGTTGTTCCAAACATTTCCCTACTGTAGGCCATGTCCCCACCATTATGAAACTCCCTGTGGACACATTCCACAATGACAGGATGTTAGTTATCATGCAGTTGTCTGACATACCCTTCCAATACACCATCATGGTCACCCCTGTGATGCCGCGCATTTCACAGCAACATTACGTGCACATGTACAGCATGCCTTCCGGGTAGGTGTGTTAGATGTGTTCATGGACTATACCATTGCCATTACATGCCCTGTGTGTTGGCAAGCATCTAGGTAAGCCATACTCACCAGCTGCAGGCTGCTGCCTTGGTGGTATCCCAGAGGGACCTACATAAGAGGGTGAGAGATGCAATGTCAGTGACCACACCTGTGGCAGTGCTACAGGCCAGGGTGGGTGCAGCATTACAACACATCAACAGTACATTTCCACAATACTACCACATATAGACATCTGTTTATCACTACTATGCAGCAACATAATATATCTATGATGTCAGATATGCATGATCTACCTGTACTGATGTGGATGTATAAGCAACTGATGTGCCCTGTGGCCTTACCTGCACGCTCCTCGGCCAGTGTGTTGGTGGCACCCACCTCCACAAAAGTGTCTGGCGGTTGGTGGCTGGCAGGACAGGCACGTGCCATGAGGCTGGCCAGGAGCTCCTCCACATGTGTCGGGGGGATGTATGACATGGCCCCCCTGTGGTGAGATGATCCCCCTGGACTGCAACAGCATGCCGACGGGCATTGCAAAGCAGGTCAGTACAATGATGCCAGACCTGCTCATAACTGCGGTTATGCAATCCGACAACATTGACCCTGTGGACTAAGTCATTCCATAGGGCGGTCCACTCCTGCTGGTTATGGACAGCCCAGCCAAACAGCACAGGGTAGTGCTGGATTAAGTATGTGAGCAGCACTTCAGTTTCAGCAGCTGAATATGTTGGTAGCCGTGCATGTGACATCTTGGCTGAAATACATAAAAATGGAAATGGGTCTGAGCAACTCATACAGCAAGGTTACCACAGTTCTTAATACACATCTCTGTCACCCCCCTACCATATCACTGACAAAAAACTGTACACACAAATCATTAGGTATAGCTACAGCTTACCTACCAGTCGGACAGATATATTGTACCACACTTTCTGCTTTCTGTTTGTAGCCATGTTCCCTCTGTGGAGACTGTCATTGCTGACCTGTTACAGACTATTCACCTGCATGCCATTGTCAGGGCCACTATGGTCCCACATATGCCTGTGGTGTGGCTACTTTGTGATAGCCACATATCTGACATTCTGTGTTATTGGGGATATCTATGCATACTGTTGGACATGTTCCAGGATTGTGTAGACTATTACTACCAACATATGTTTAATAACAGTGACACAATAACATGTATATGTACTATTGCTCAGCAGAACCACCTTTCCAACTCCATCTGCCCATGTTACCTGGCCACATCATATGTGTGTCCCACCCTGGGGCCTCCTCATGTACTGGTCCTGCAATACCATGAGGTGGAACCACCCCAGGGGATGTTGACCCCCTGGGGGCACACACAGACACGTTCCTGTCCCCTGAGGTCAGGTCCAGGGTATGTTCCATAACGGGCTCCACAGACATGTGTCTGAAGGTGGATACATATGCATACCTATATGTGGGGTACACATATATCTGCTACATCACTCTGTGGCACCCAGTACACAGTCACAGGGCTGACATGCTCCTCCTGCTCAGCCTCCAGGCTGGCCACCTTCAGGACATGGACTGCTTTTATGAGTAGCAGTGGATGGGAGGCCTGTTCCCATTGTGTTCATATTGGGGCCCATGGGGCATCCACATCACAGACCACACACACCATCCTGGGTGTTTACCCACAACATGTGTCACATACCACCCCTGTAGACTGTCCTCTATATCTACCAACCCTGACCACCTCCACAACTATACCTGCCATACTTCACCATATTCCCATTCCATACTTCACAAATGAGGGCAATGTGGTCCCAACAAGGGGTTCACATGTGACATACCCATCCATGTTGCACACACTGCCAGCTGTAGATATCTGTGTGTATTGCTATGTGTGCTGTTTCTTCGCACATGGCATGCAGCACTGTGGTAGTAATATAGGGGACATATATTTACATACATACATATATGTTTGTGTGTGTGTTTGTATATATGTAGACGTGCATATAGGTATATATCTATATATGTGTATATATGTGTGATGTATATATGTGCTCATATATATGTGTACACATGGGTATCTGTATATTTCTGGACATACATGTAGATATATTTATATCTTTATAAATTATTTATGTGTACATATGCATACCTATATGTGGGGTACATTCAGACATCAGGTCCACAATCTCACAACACTTTTCTGCACAGCTGCACTGTTCTGCCTTGCTATAACACAGACAGGTGTAGGACCAGATTGCAGGTAACCCTATTACACACCCATGGCATTCCTGCATGCTACATTACAGATTAACCTGAGTATCCTGCAAGGGGTAGGCTGTGGGTCCCACATGTCCATTATAATGGCATTACTTCCACCACCAGCTATTGGCCACATAATATACATACTTCCCATTGCACAATACACACTATGATGGTTTGCATCTTGTCAGTCAGTGCTTATCTACACAGTTGATGGCTATGGCCCACTACCCACAGGGACAGACACTATTGTCCATAGCAGTTGTTCAGTTGAACATCATTACATCAACACCTGATGCCACATATATATCATTCCACATCATCTATCCCATTATTATGGACCAGGTGCTACATTCAAGTACATGCATATATCCTTTGCATACCTGTTGTGGGAATGATGTCTGTTCTGGATAGTTTGCTGGATGTTATTATTATTATTTTTTGTTTTGTTTTGGCTTTGCCTTAGGCTTTTTTTTATTTCTCTCTCGCTCTCTCTCTCTCTCTCTATACAGTAAATGGATTGAGCTGCTGTGAATAGATTGCAGCATGGATTTTGTAGGTGAAGCACATTATCAGGTGATGGCCTCTGCACCAATCAGTATCCTCCACATGCTACCTGCATGCAGCTTGCTGTTTAGTACTTCCAATTACCACTGTCATGGCATCCACCTACTATAAATCCGTACATCATGTGGGCATAGTCCCTTTACCTTTCCTGTGTGATGGACATCCTTCCTGTGTGTGGGCATCAGTGTTACAGACAGCAGGTAGCAATACCTCTTACAGGAGAACCTGCACACTCAGGCCAGCTACATATCTGTATGGGGTTCCAGAGCTACAGACAGAGCATGAGTAGAGTTGTTGCATGCATCGTATAGTACTGGTGTTACATGGTTTGTGTGTACATACTAGTTTAACTTGGAATGCAGTCTGTCTGCATAGCTCGCAACTGTGGGCCTATCCTCTTGATGGCCAGAGGTGTGCTTAGTATATTTTGTCTGTCCACCACACAGATCTTGTGTCATATACTTCACTGGCAGTGGGTGTGTTGAGTGCTATCAGTACATGACTACATCCATTTCTGTTTCTAACTTATATATCTGACTAAGGGTATGGTGCAGACTATCCTGTAACACCAGCAACTTGCTTAGTGTATGACAACAGTTTTCCACATATGGGCGTGTGTTCCAGCCTGTGTCCTCCACCTACATACCAGGCTTTGCACATAAGACATGCTGTCAGGGGTTGTTCTGTAGTGGGCTGTGTGTATGTCATGCTGCCATTCCTGCCATCAGTCCACTGCTGTCGTGTCCCCTACACACATATGGTGGAGTTGGGGCCATATATGTGTGGGCGTCACCTACACAATACATGTCTGCCCTTATGCACTCCAGAGGCCAGTGTATGTAACAGTGGTATATGGGCCTGTAGTATTGAGTCTAGAGGGGGGATGCACCATAACTAACCTAGGCTGTTACAACATGTGAGGGTATCAGGGGTGAGCTGCCTTAAGGTATCTGGATGTACATTACCATACAATCCACCTTGGGTAAATGCAGACCTACTGCCTCCTGCCATACAAAATGTTCTGTTTGTCAGCATGCTTGTGATGGTGTCAGTTATGCCTTATGTAACAGTTACATCCCATTGTGTCAGCTGAAGTCTTTACCCCCTAGGGAGTGTGTACAGAGTGGAGATAGAGGCTGCTAAACTATACATCTGCATTACTTACTGTTGATTGTTTGGTATCCTGTGGCCCAGTCTGTCTTTACTATTGTACTACTTGAAGGCCTTGGCCTGGACAGCAACATTTGTAAACCTTTCTGGACTACTGTATTAGTATAACTGTTTCACAGTTGCATTACTCTGTTTATATGGATGTCAGTGTCTCGACAGCTATATGGCATGGCATATACAACTGTAATAGTACACAAATAAAGCTTTCTCATGTATGCAAACCTGTGTGTGGTGTTATATCCTTTGACCTCTCTGTGGGTATATGTTGCAGGCAATGCTTGCCATTTTTAAGGATGACTCATACAGTGTTCAGTTGGTAAGGTGGTAACTGTAGGCATAGTGGCTGTTCCATATTGTGTGCACCTTCTACATATGTATCTTACTGTACATATTTCTGCGTGTGTATGTGCAGTTACATATATATGTATATATGTATATATATATATATATATATATATATATATATATATATATATATGTATGTATGTATGTATATCTGTATCTGCATATATGTGTCAGTGTATATGTATCCTGGGGATGTTGATTGCTTCCACATTGTACATTTCCTATGGGAGCCAGACTGTACTGCATGATATGTTACCAATACCAGCCTGACATCATACAAATGGGATGTAATACTGTTAACATCTTGTGCCCATGTCGTGTCAGGTCCTGGTTATGGGATTTGTGAAAGTTGGTGGTATATTGCAGGGCAGATGTGTTTGGCGGGGGGAGGGAATACTTATTTGTACAAGACATATGTTGTTTGGGGCCTCTCAACCCCATTACCGGTGCAGGTGGACATATATGTGTTTGTAATATTCCCATTGTTATCTACAGATGTATGTCCGTATATACCTATATAGATATATTTATATCTGCTCACATATATGTAACTTGCGGTATATATAGAGACATATAAATGTAACTTATATATCTATAGAAGTATACTTATGTATGTATATATGTTTATATTTATATATATATATATATATATATATATATATATATATATATATATATATCTACATATATAGATATGTATATATCTATTTAGATATAAATATATATATATATATATATATATATATATATATATATATATATACACACACACACACACACACACACACACACACACACACACACACACACACACACAGCTACATGTTTAAATACATTTCCTGTACTGTTGAATGACTGTGCTGGATGATATGTTGGTGAAAGCATCAGGCTTATGTATATCTGATATGGCTTAGTGGTAAATCACTTGGGCTATGGTGTGCAGGATCCTGGGTTCAAGACTTGCAGAGGCCATTTATTTTGTTGCTGGGCAGAAAAAGGCCCATTGGATACAGAGTGATTAAGGCACTTTTAGGCAGTTGTAAGTGGGTTTGCATGGGTTTGCGCGGATGTAAGCACTGCTAACTTCTGGTTACAGTTTCTCATACTCACTTAGCTTCTAAATTGCTTAACCTGTGTAGGTATTGCTTCCCCCCACACAAGCAGGCCTAAACCCACATACTACTCCTTAAAAGTGCTTACTCCCACTTACCCCCGCATTAATTTCTTTAAAAGAAAAGAAAAAAAGGGTTGATAGGAAAGTGGTGAAAAAGGGGCACAAAGAGGGAAAAACAGTAGGGAAAATATGTAGGGATGTGCAGGAAGGGTGTAGGGAAGGTCCATAGCTGCCCATTTCTTCTACATCAACAGCTGTGCATATACACTGAATTTGGAGGTAGTTTTGGACACTCAAACCCTGGGACTGGGGTGAGGACAACAATAACTCAAACCCTGGGAGTGGGGTGAAGACAGCAATAATACGTTGTGATGCCAGTTAGACCAGATTACATGTGTCCAGTGGACACATGCTTGAAATGGACAGCTATGTATGAGGTGAGATTTTTTGGGGGGGAACAGATTGCTCTTTTTTTTTTAAGTGACAGTGGGATGTTGGGGGGGATAGTTGGTATATTTGGGGAGGTAGGTTGGGTAGGTTAACAGACAAGACAAACAAGATGCATACAGGGGTGGTATATGACATATGTGGGGGGTAAACACCTTGATGGGGAATGGTGTTGGGAAATCGGAAGCCCATGAACCCCCTAGTGGAAACAGTGGGACTGAGGTCCCCACCCATGGGCAGTCACCACTGCACCTTCACAGCCCCAAAGTTGGCTGTGCTGGGGGCTGAGTCACAGAGCCAGGCCGACCCTCTAGTCGCGACACATGGCCCTCGAGCTGGCATAATAGATCTCCAACCTCCCTGCGGAGCTTGCTGCACACCATGACCAGGACCTGGTGACAGGTTCCTGTCCGCGCCCACTTCCAGGTGCAGGACGAGCCCCATCCACTGAGGCAGTTCCACCTGAAGGTGGTGCAGGACCAATGGACAAGGAGGTCCCCGGTTGGGCCAATGATGTGCTGGTGCCTGGTGCCATGGCCAGCTGAGGTGGGACAGGTGGGTCTGCTGGGACCGACTTTCCCAAATTTGCTATAGTATTTAAATTTTATCAACATATGTGGGTTAGTAATAGACAACAGATTTCAGGGTTAGGTATAACAGCATGCATAGATATTCCCATTAACCCATTCACCAGATATGGAACAGTTGCATAGCAAATGGACCACATGTATATATGGGACCACAGTGGTAATAACAACAGCCTGCAGGTACATTGATAGCACCATGCCACCAATGTTGGGATAATTCAATATAGCACATGCGTGGAAACAAATTTAAATATTTATCAACCAATAGAGCATAATCAGAACAGTGGCGTCATTACATACTGGTTGAGGTAGGTATGTAGTTTATTGTTGGAGATATGGTGTGGGGGAGAGAAAGATGTCAATTAACAACTACTATATTCCTGTAGTCCACATTACTTTCCTAGTCAGTGCTGTTATCTGTACCTTACAAGTATTATTACACTACCCTATAACCTTAGTTTGGACAGTGATATGGCTGTCAACATCATTATACATGAATTGGTTTTACCTGTAGTATACACCTCTTACCTGGTATACATGTGGAGGAAATGTTTGCTAACACTAACTGTTTCTATGCATACTCCCAGATTCCAGGTGAATGCTGTGCACATAGCTATCCAACTCTTTCTGCACAGACTCTGGCCATATCTTGACAACATGCAGGTATACCAGGACATATCTAGACTATTGCCCTCTTCAACCTTTAGTGACTTAACACACACAAATATACATGCTTTCCTACACAGTTATATTATGTAGCACAGTGTGTCTGATGATCAGTGATACTTTATTATTCAGAGAAACTGCAACACTCACATTTCCCTACAATACCAGAGTAAATAGTACCATTACAGGATATCAAGGTTTTTATTTCTCGGCACAGTGTTCATATCCGACATACCTGTGGGAGCAATGTTTGTTAGCACTACCTGAATGTTGCCACACAAACAGTTCCAGATTACACATTAGTATTATGACATACAACTCACTCTGTTACTGTACACACTCTGGTCACAGCATGACAACATGGGGGTGTAGATAGGACATACTTGGCTTATTACTCTCATAACAGTTTCGAGAGTTGCTAGAGTGACATGTTTGTTCTCATAGATGTGTGACAGTCAGTTGTATCCCCTGTTTGCTGCCTAAACATCTGTGATCATCCCACAGACTTCCCAGGGGGACAAGGTGACAGGCAGCAGATATGGGCCCATATACTGGACATTCTGGTCTTATCTGTACATTTGTGGGGTATGATTCTGTATGCGGCCTACTTCCACTCCCAGGATTCAGACCATGGCTGTGTCTGCTAGAACCTAAACACTGTCCATCAAATTTGTGTGTGCTATATAGATATTGCTGTATATCTCCTACATGCTTTCTGTTTTATACTTCTGTGGTTTTGGATTCTGACCTTGTATTACAGCACTCTTATAGAGGATTTCCTAGACAGTTATATTTTGTAGAACAGTGTGGGTGACAGTGAAGAGTAATACCTTATTATTCAGAGCAACTGCATCAGTCACAATACCATACAATACCAAAGTAAACAGTACCAGTACAGGGTATCATTTTTTTATTTCTCGGCACAGTGTTCGTATCTGACGTACCTGTGGGAGCAATGTTTGTTAGCACTACCTGAATGTTGCCACACAAATTTCCAGATTACACATTAGTATTATGCACATACAGCTCACTCTGCTACTGTACACACTCTGGTCGCAACTTGACAACATGGGGTGTAGATAGGACATACTTGGCTTATTATAAGGTTTTGGGGAGTTGCTAGTGTGCCAGCTTTGTTCTCATAGATGTGTGTCGATCAGTTATATTTCCTGTTTCCTGCCTATATGTCTGGGATCATCCCACTGATTTCCCAGTGGGACAGGTTGACAGGCAACAGATATGGGCCACTTTACTGGACATTCTGGACATATCTGGACATATCTGTACAGTTGTGGGGTATGATTCTGTATGCAGACTACTACCACTGCCAGGATTCGAACTGTGGCTGTGTGTGCTAAAAATATAACAGTTCACATCTCAGTTACATGTGCTATGCGGGTTTTGTTGTCTCCTTTTTTCCTGTTTTCTATGTGTCTCTCAGTTGTACTAAATGGCCTCTGGGGCTTACACCAGTCATATACAGGCATTCCTCCACATTCTGTTTATGGTGCACAGTGTGGGTAACAATGCTTAATACAACAGTACTATTACGTGATTGCAAATCTACACTACCATATGATACCAGAGTATACACATGCAGTCCAGCAGTTAGACCTTTACTGTCAGGCTATTATGCTTTTATTTGCATACAAACTATATGAGACTCTTCCTGCCATATTCTCCGATGTATGCAGTACTTGCCTTAAACAATACAGGTTTTATACAGGCAATTCATTTACTAATATTTTTAGATTTATTTCCAATGACAGTACATGCAAGAGTATTACTGACCTGTCTCACATCGCAATCTCTCCAGGTGACTTCTATGGGCCTACTGGTTCGCGGCCCCCCTCACTTACAAATGGAGGACATAAGAGGAATTTAGCCATACCTATCCATGATATACATGAGCTGGCAATTATTACACACATAGTGGAGTGATACTTACACAAAGCTGGGACATCCCCTGCCATTCTAGCCTCTTAGATCTACTGCTTCAGGTCAGCATAGTGATGTCTGATGTGCTCACCAGTTGGGGTATGCCAGTGGCACTGGTGAGGTCACAGGCGAGACGGTCCCAGGCTTCCACCTTATATTGGGAACCCTGGTACTGGCCCTGCAGCAGTCTCTACTCATGGTTTTTGACAAGGAGTCCTGCCATGACTCCAGACTCCTGGATTCACTAGCACTGCACCCGAAAGCGCACACCCTCTCCCCTTCCTGACATGGTACCTGCAAGGGGAAGCTACAACCAGTTATGAGATGTATTCCCACCTGTTGGGTTTAAGTAGGGCCAATTTCCCACACTTTTCCATGATTGGCCGGTTTTGAAATGGCTAAGTTATGAGTAGACCTACTTACCTAAGGTTGGCATTGCTTAAAGGGGTATAACATTGGGCACATTGAGCTAGCTGGCCTACACATTGCTTACACCTCCTAAGCTGGCCTGTGCAATGCTTAGCGTTGATTACAATAGACTTTGCATTATATATTTTTTGGCATTTATTTATTATTCATTACATCTTATATGTATGCCTGGTATCCATGATTCATGTTTACTTACACTGTATGGGATCCTTGTGTTTTACTGGGGACTTCAACACTCTATTATAATCCCACCTCACATCTGGGCTTACTGCTGTACTCCATTTCACATATTAATGTTATCTAGTGGGTTATAGAACATATGACTGCATACTGATTCCTTTCACAGGTTCAGTTTGATTTTACTATAGTGAGGACTTGTTTGGTGATACCTCATTATTCTGTACCGTTGTGATGGCTTGGTGGTTAACTACTGTGACTACAGTGTATAGGGTCCTGGGTTCAGGACCTGCAAGGCTCTTTATTTTGTTGCGGGGCAGAACAAGGCCCATTGGATACAAAGTGATTAAGGTACTTTTGAGCAGTTGCAAACGAGTTTGTGCGAGGGTAAGCAATGCTAACCTCTAGTTAAATATGCTTACAGAGAGTTAGCTTCAAAATTGTTTAACCTCTATGCGCATTGCTTACCCCCGTGCAAATGGGCTTAACCTCACTTACTAGTGCTTAACTATGCTTACTACTGCTTATTGGTGCTTATACTTGCTTACTAGTGCTTACTCCCACTTACAATTGTACTGATTTAGACAGTAATATCTAATGGTTCCTGGGAAGGTGTGGGATTTGGCAGCTGTATGGAGTTGTCATTCATTACACATTTTACCTTCCATATGTATCCATGATTCCTGTGTACATTTACTGTATGGGGCACATGTGCTTATCTGGGAACTTTGCAACATTATGACACTGACGCCTCACATGTGTATTTAATACAGTACTCCATTTCACAAATATCTGTTATTTAGTGGGTTATGCAAATAAAATATTGGTCATAACATAATTTGACATGGAAAATGGAATGTGCTGCAGTGGGACTTGAACCGGAAATGCCTGCTCATAAGGCAAATGTTCTGCCCACTACACTATTGTTATACAGTTTCATTTGCATATATCTTCCTTGTTATCCTCTTCAACCATTTAAGCTGCATTAACCATAGCTAAGCGATGGGCACACCCGCGCACCTACGGTTAGCTTTCATTGGATTCCTAAAAAAGAAAAATGGGTTTGTTTATTTTATATGTATTCCCTATTGCTGTTGTACATGTGGGGGGATGTTGCTGGAGATATGGAGACACCTATGAGTGGTCTCGCTCATTCCTTTGGCCTTTCTGCTCTTCTTCATTGCTGAGGCATGTATATTCTGAGAGCTCTGCTCTCAGACATGCCCCCTGCACTCTTACATGCTCCATGTAGGATTAGGTGCTCAGGCAACGTGCCTTCATTAATATGCATGGCGTGCTGCCGTCCTGCTCCTAAACGTCCGCTTCCGTGTAGGACTGAGCTAGTCCTGCACGGAAGATTAAATCCGGATGCTTGTTTTATATTTTCTAACAACACTCTTATGTAACTTGCTAACATGCTTCATTGTGGCCTTGAGGTTAGGAGGACAGGGATTTCTTACAACTTTTTATTATTTTCTTTGTTTTGTCATATAGTATACTAATATGTGAGTTCCACCAGAGAGCTTTATTCTTGAATTCAGAATTAGATTTAGTGTTGCTGTACTGACTTTTCTATGCAGGTGCTTAGTTGCTGGTAGAAGTCAGAGCCGTCTCAGTAGGGTGCATTTGCAGGGGATTGTTAGGAATATTTATTTAGGTAATATAAGCTTAAGTAGGCTTGCCATTGAGAAGTCCCTAAAGACAGTTGCATTTGGTAATGAGGTAGTACCATTAGGCCTGACAGAGAAGATGACTGATTTGTGGTCATATTTATCCAGGAATGAGTGGCTAGGTAGGGTACAGGCAGAAAATAAGTTGGACCAAGTCAAGGATGTAGTTGTACACTTTGCTCAGGAGCATTGAGTAAAGTCCAAGAAATGCTGAGCATATCTGCTGTGTGTTGGCTAATGCTTCAGTAATTAAGTCACCTAGCAAAAATGTATCTGGCTTGATATTTACTCGCTCAATGGTGTTGAGGCAATTTTTGTAATCTTTAGGAGACATTAATAGGTATCTGCAGGTAGCAATGAAGTAATAGTTGGATTTGTGCTGGAAAAGCTTTGAGTAGGACCACTATGATGAAGACTGAATGTGAGTTTGACTTTGCTGTGTTGGAATGTCCAGTAGGGGGACACTGCCTGAAAAGGCACTGTGGGGGCAATGAAGGTTTTAGACAGTTTGTGAAAGCCCAGGTAGAAAAGCTATATGTAATGTTTGATGAAACAGGAATTCCAGGCGTCATTCTTGTTAAAGGCAAGTTACTACTCATTACCACTGTCTTCCTACCTCTAACACATACATAGTATGTTCCAGTATACCTCTATGCATAATCCTGTGGGTGGAGTGCTTTGAATCATTCCCTCCATTCTCATATGGGCCATCACTAGGTCATAGTCATATCTGTCTGATTTAATGGACCTTAGGGTCCTTGTGACATCATGGATCCTAGCACCAGACAGCTTACAGTCACCCTGTTCTTGTCTAGTCTAGACTGTGGAGTCTGTATGCTTAACAATAGAGCTGGTTTATTATGAAAATATCGAAAGTCATAATAAAACATGTTTAGCTTTGTGATTCACTTATATGATGTTATGCATAATAATGAGGTCAGAATGTCAAAGTGCATGTAGCGAAACAATCACATTCTCATTTTTGACATTATTTTTGCTGTTCACTACTGCAAATTATGTATCGTAATGTTTTTGCAGGGGGAAGAGCCACCCTGCACCCTACACCCCCTGAAAATTATATATTCCAACCCTGAGATCGCACTACTGTGGGGAAAAGGGTAATTTCCTGATCCCCACTGTACTGTGATCTGTAATCATAACGTCGATCACATGTGCGATTGCACAGTGGAATTTGCTACACTGACTATTCGCAGTATTGCAGGTCGCCGATAAGGGAATCAACCAGATGAGGTTCAAAATTCCCATATTCACCAAATGTTCACTCATCATTGTCATAGTTAACCACAGAGCCACCTATGACTAAAACATTTCCTTTATGGCCGGCTTATGAACACCTACTGGGCCCCTTTGATTGTTCATTTAGAAAAATGGATGCTTGTTATGACCTTGCTGAGGTACTGACCTCAGGTACAGATATTACTAAGACAAGAACAGTGCAGGTATTGATATGATAGCCTAAAGCATCACAACTCTGATGATCTCTGTGCATGGGAAATGACATTAGGCAGCATCACTCGAATAATGTTGCATGGGGATGGCATGGTAATGTTTTTCCTGTTTTATATTCAGGACTGTTCTTGCTACTGGCAAGCATTTGTTAAGATAATCCTAGGATTTATGTGTGGTTTAATGTGTGGAGCTTCATTGTCAGGTGTAGTTGATGGTGACATGATGTAATATGCTGGTAGAAGTCAGAGCCGTCTCAGTAGGGTGCATTTGCAGGGGATTGTTAGGAATTTTTACTTGGGTAATATAAGCTTAAGTAGGCTTGCCATTGCACAGTGGAATTTGCTACACTGACTACTATGGTTTTTTGCAGGGACCTGGTATGGGGTGAGTTCATGCCACACCATCATGTGGTGCCTACACATTACTTGGTGTGTCCTTGGGTGTATCTGTGTAAGTATATAGATGTATGCACAGTATCACACACACACGCACACACACACACACACACACACACACACACACACACACACACACACACACACACACACACACACCTGTCTGTCATACAGCTAATGGGACATAAGTATAAGACTGTGACTTGTGTGTGTTGTCTTGGCATCTTATCTTACGCCTGTCACTGTTCTGTGATGTGTGTCTCTCTCTCTCTTTATATTTTGGCGTTAGCAAAATGAGATACTAACCACATCACCTAATGGGAGGCAGGTGTGACTAGCAGATAGCCAGGTTATTTCTGCTTACAAATGCTGATATCTAATTTAAATATATTTGGTCCACGATCAGGACAGGCTCACTTATGACAAACTTCCCACTGTGTCTTCTCACTGCATGTCCAGATAATACATTTGCTGAACAGGTAGCACAGCTGTGGCCCACCCTTGCTGTGGTCGTGTGACTGTAGCTGAGAGTGTAGGAGTGCATTACTGGAAAGGGGGTCCTAGTCTGTCACTGGCAGGTAGTCCTGCACCATTGTGTGAATTGGCCCAGCTGCAGCTGGAACAAGTAGTTGAGGCTGTGGTGGAGACAGCAGTGCACAGGAATATATCCCAGATGTAGAACCTCCTGGAGTGGAAGGCAGATTCACACTCAAGGTCAGCCCCAACCATCAGGGCACTAGGGGAGGTTGTGGCATGTGCCATTGGGCAACTTTATTCATCATCTGGATCAAAACAATATCCTCCTAGACCAGGAGGGTAAATGGCATCCTTAGTCATTTATATATTTATTTATATTTGTTTACCAGAGTAGTGCACTAATCTCAATGGACCATTTGCAGGCACAGCCCAGGTGAATAGGATCACATAATAAAAATGAGCAAAATATACTTCCAGATACAAACACATGCTATATAATATATACATATATACAGATGCAAAAATATGCTATAACATTTAGTTCAAGAAGCAGTTTATAAAGTCAAAATATTGATGGATTTATGCTTAGCAGAGTTTTATTGGATAAGATGTAGCCATAATTACTGAGATGGCTTATGCTACAGGGATAGCAGCATATCACGATACAGAGACATGTGAAGACATTAAAAGAGGGGAGCGTAAAAAGCTGCAGGAAGGATACCATGGGGAGAAGACTGAGAAATGGAGAGAAAGATGCATACAGAGGGAAGAGGAGTAGAAAGGAGAGAAGTGTGAGAGATGCAAATAGAAGAGGGAGTTAGGATGAATGAGAGGCACTAAGTGAGGGGATAACAAGATGAGATAAGGAAGGATGAAATAGAGATAAAGAGGTGTGAGAGAGATGCTGGTGCTCCTCTGCTTGTACTCTACCTTATTCACTGCCAGGTGCTCCCTTCCTCTGTGTCAAGCTTCATGTTCTGTGCATTGTCCAAACCTCCCTATTACCACTATACCTTCTGTTTTTCTCTGTCCAGTCCATGTTTCCCCATTCTAGTGTGTGCATATCCGCCCTCTTTGTCTATGGTGTCTTATTTATGGCTACCTCTCTTACCCCACGTTCTTACCTTGTTTTTCCTTTTCCCTTTCTTATCTTCTCTCCTGTCCTTTTTATAGAAGCAAAACATGGGAAGTTATCACCCCTGACTAAAGCTGCCCTGTCTTCTCCATTCTGCACACTCCTGTACATTGTCCTTTTGTGTGTCTCTCTACTTGCTGCCTTCACCTTTTTTCTACTTTCCTATGCACCCTTTTCCTCCTCTTTTATGTATTTATGGGTGCTCACATATGGGGACACCATAGAGCTACAACTGCAAAAAGTGTATTTCGATATAGCTTTATGCTGCACTTTGTGCTGTCCTGCTAACATGCTAGCACATGCAACATAACCTCACAAGTACGATTTTATCTTGAGATGCTTTGGACTATGAGTTTACATTTCTATTTCTTGCAAATTCTGTGCAATGTGGTATGCAGCCAGTCTGTAGCTTGTATTTTCTGCTTCTGTGTATGTATTTACTACATGGCTGTGCCTACTCATATAGTTTCACTGCATAGATCTGCTTCCATAATTGCTTCACTACTCCTACCTGTCTTACTTTGGTTATTTAATTATTGCCTATGTTGACATGCAGTGCCACCAGGCTCTGGAAAACATGAACACAAGTGCAATACATCTCTAGGAATCCTGGCCCATGCACGTTACTGCCTAAAGTACTATACAGCATCATTATTGTTCACCTCACTGCTGCATGCAGCCAGACTAGTCATGTAAGAAATGTGTCACGTGCCATCTGTGGCACATACGTCTCTGTACTATCCTCACACTGCTGCACTGGTCATATGGTGAAATCAGATTACAGTACCTTCAGTCCACCTCTTTTCATCAATAAAAAAGTGGTTCACCTCTTCCCAGTGATAAAAAAAATGTGTTAACAGTATTACAAAATAACATGACAGCTAACTGAGAGCAAACAACCTTCTCCTTTTTATTCCACATTCTTAGTAAAGCAGAAAAATACAGGGAACATTGTTGTCACCTGGGTATTACCTGACAATTATGATAACCACATATATACCAAGCAGGTAGCTCAGTCCCTCATATTAATATTTCTCTAAGTAAAAAAAGCCATGCAGCAGAAAGTGTAAGATGCTGGCACTGTCATACACAAATTATGTAACAAATTATCCAGTGATGTATAGAACTACCATACTGTCTGCATTCAAAATCAAGACAAATGGTTAAGGCAGTGTCATAACCCAAATCTGCACTCCAGACTTTTTCTTTTTTACTCACTACTGTACATTTCTTGTTTATTATGCCTGTTCATCTCACCTCAATTGTATTACCCTCATCAGTGCTACACCCTGGAGTTTACAATAGGTTCCAATTTTGTTCTCCATCTCCTAATGTTCTTTATCAATATTTTAACTAGACAAGCACATTGTAAATCCTATGACTTCATAATAATATCATACATATTACATTTCAAGGCATCATGTGCTACTTCTTCACTGCACAAATTAAACAACGTCACTGTTATATTGCTGTTATAAAAGATGAGTAAACTGTGGATAACCACTTTACTAGATCTAATCTGCAAAGTAAATATAATATAATATAAAATATATGGGGATTCAGAAAGATCCCCAGTGCTCACAGTAAGTAGCTGCAGTAAAAAGGCCCTGTTACAGTGATGCTATACTTTCCAATTCAGCAACACATTAGCTGCAAAGAAGAAAGACCTCATTATCAGCTAATTTGCATGTCTGTGAATCACTGTTAACTACTGCATTTGTAGATCAGCACTTTCCAGTGGTAGTTAACTACATCTCCAGGTCTGCATGTCTTGAAGCAGTCTAAAATATTCTGCTAAACTCAGAAAAGTATGCCATGTTGCTTATAGCATGCATTGTACATTTGTACTATACCTGTAATTGTCAGTTCAGTGTATGTTGCTTATAGAATGCACTGAATTGACTATTACAAGTATAAACACAAATGAACAACTTTAGCTTGATATAATGTTTGTTATTGCATTTGTCTATGAGGTGGGGCTTCACTGTCTGCTGCCACAATATCTGTTGAATACTGTAATGACAAGGCAGCAAATAATCTATTTTACTGCAAGAACAGTTGTATAGCCATAAGCTTGATGGCTCAGAAAGCAATGGTTTATAGAGAATACTACAGTACCTACCTCTTCTGAGCAAGAAGGAAAATATTTAACCCAATGACCATTTACTTAGAATAACCCCCTCAAAGCAATCTGTTGAACACACTTATCCCTTAACATATCTGACAGTGGTGGAACCAAAGAGCAATCCTGGCACAGGAGATGTTGAACATGCTGAGCAAATTCTGCAGAAGAAAACATGTAAACATGCCAAGGGCATTATGATGCTACATATGTTAATGCTAGGATGCAGAAAGAACCCTAGCCAGAAAGTATTGGGTGGCAGTAGCAATAATCACTACACCCAGAGCTGGATCCATATTAAGGGACCTAGGCAGCTGCCAAGGGCCATATGCTGGTTGGGGGCGGCTCAGATGTAGAAATTAATTTAAAAAAAGAGAAAAGTTTATTTATTTATTTACATTTGTTGACTGGCAAATTCCAACTGGACACTGGTCCATTTTCAGTAGAGGCCCAGGGAGAAAATCTCCACACAAGCATAACAAGAAACAAATACAATGTAAATAAAATCAGTAGCAAGCAAGAGTGTATCAAAAATCAATTAGATACAAAGAGGATGCAATACAGATGAAAAAGTAAAAATAACTTTAGAAAATGACAGTGTAAGTATAAGTTGACATAGAATGCTCAGAATTATAATATGTAGTTAAGTAAGTTTAGAAAACTAAATAAAAACAAACCATTTCACATGCAAGCTGATTGATGTGCCAGTTATAGCTGAGTACACTAACAAATGTATAGTTGATAATCATCATATGGTGATGTAAGCAGGAGAGCTAGAGGAAAAAGGGGCTAAGGGGGAAGATATAATGGTCAGGAAAAGGTGGCTAAAGAAGGGGAAGGGAAGAGGGGAGGTAATAGAGGAGAAGTGACTCTTAGTCAGAATTGGAACAAGGATATAACCAGTTGCTTTTTAAGTTGGCTTTAAGTTTGGGTTTGAAATGATGGGATGAGGGTAAGGTGGTAATTTGGGGGCAAGAGTATTCCATAATTTGAATATTGTGCAGGACAATAGCGCTTGTCCATCTGAGTTCTTAGCTTTGGTAGCTTGGAGTAGGTTTTTGTTGCTGGAGCGTAGTGATCTAGTAGTGTAGTAGGGCTGGAAAAGGTTTTGAAGGGAAGGGACGTTTTGGGGATGGTTTACTAATTTGTGGGTGAGGAAAAGTTGATTGAGTCAGAGAAGTTACGGGAGATCGAGCCAATCAAGTTTTCTAACAGAGTTACAGTGATGGCCGCAGTAGGAAGATCCAGTAGCAAATTTGGCTATTTTGTTGTAGCAGGTCAGTTTGTCTAAGATTGTTAAATATAGAAGAGTCATAAAGTAAGGTTGATATGAGGTGGGATATGGCTACTGAGATTCTAGCTACTTTGGTGACAGTTGTTTATTTCTATACAATGAGCCTAGTTTTTTGTGAACTTTTTTTATGGTTAGAGAGATGTGAGTGTCAAATTTGTCAATTTCAACACCGAGTAGTTTGGTGTGATCTTCAGGGGAGATCATAATGCTGTTGCTGAGGGAGTTAGTTGGGTTGGGTTGGGTTTAGTGGGCTGGAAGATGAGGAGATTTGTCTTGTTAGGGTTGAGTATAAGCTGGGCATTGGATAACCAGTTTTCAACAAAGGAAAAGGAAGAGGAAAAGGCTTCCTGCGTTAATTTGTGAAATTCTGTTAAAGGTGGAGCAGAGCAGATGAGAGTTCAGTCATCTGCACAGTGTATGAGAAATAAAATAGATTTGCACTCAGACACTCAGGGTTTGATCCAAAGCAGCTAAGTCTTGTTTGGTTTGAGTGCAGAGTGCTACTACTTCCTGCACTCATGCATGGTAAATAAGAAGACTTTCTGAAAAATGGCACAAGATTTAATCTAACAGCAAAGAGACTGAGTTTTCTGTTTGTGCAGGCACCCAGAATAGAATGGGACTTGAACTTTGTAGTAAAGAAATGTATGTGAACTTTGCAGTAGTTGAACATACAGGACAGAAGTGGCCAGGTAGTGTTGCAGCAGCAATTGAATATGAAGGACAGAAATAAAGTAACTGTGTGTGTTTGTGTGTGTGTGTGTGTGTGTGTGTGTGTGTGTGTGTGTGTGTGTGTGTGTGTGAGGGGGGTGTCTCTGTGTGAAATGCCCCAGCTAGGGAGGGCTGTTTAGCTAAGTAACGCTTAGAATTAAACCCTATGCCATGGCTTTTAATTGCTGACTTGGTGGATTGTACATTCAAAACACTTCTTATATTCCCTAATATATAGGTTTACTATTACAACATTAGTAGCTACATTAGATACATGCACAGCTGCATGACCAGTATGGTAACAGATTAATAGATGTATATCATGGAGGCCAGAACACTGAGTCTACACATAATTTAATCATCTCAAAAAATAGATGTTATGTGTAGAATCATCTATGTTGCATCATTAACTGGAATTCCTGATGCTGCACATACTTATGATATTACACAGAATACTATATTACAGAGAATACACATACACATTCTTAATAGTTGATGGCACATTTTCTATTCATGAAGTTGCCACCAGATCAGTACAATTTGTGGGTATGTGCATATAGATGAGAAAAGTAGGATATTGGCATTGGTGTATAGTATAATGTTGGCAACATATAGAGTATTTGACAGTATGGTTTGGTTTAGTATGCATGAGCTGTGTGCACAAATACAGCTGGTACTCCATCAATGGTCCTATCAGACTTTGAAAAAGGTGTTCTAAACTGTACTAAGAACAGTCTATCTGACAGCAAAGCTGAGAGGTGCTAATTGCATCCTTGTCAATTTATTTGTTACCATGCTAATTGCATCTTTGTCAATTTATTTGTTACCATGTGCAGAAGGTAGGTCTTGCAGCCAAGTGTGGGAATAATAACAGATTCACACACATTGTTAAACACATGCCAGGCTTTCCTTTGTAGAGCATACAAATATCGAGTCAGTTGTGGAGGATATGCTTGATGAAAGATATGGTCTATGTGAGTATTTTCATAACAACTACAGGCAGGTCCACTTGTGCAGGTCCACTTGCAAGAGGTAAGAAAGATATAAAACTAGTGCACCTGACTACCACCCTTATTTGCCAGTGCTTTTAAGAATCATGCCAAGCAATGTGATCAAGGTTATCCTGGATGTGAAAATGCTGTGAAGCGGTAGCATCATTCTCTGTATTTTGTCATGCTCAGAAGGTTCCTCTCTGTGGTAGGCCTTCCAAGGACCATCCAAGTTGATCAGTGCTACAGGGATGACATCCAAAGGGTACTTTCTGGCCATGGTTCTCTAAATAACATAGATTGATTGATAGGAAATACAGGATCATATTACTGTTAGGACAGAGGCAAAACTTCACATGCAAAGAATTGCCATGGTGGGCAAAAAGCACTGTTCTTTTTAGTATACCACACATTTTAATTTCTGAACACATGGTTTTGTTGACTGTAATTGTGAGGTTTCATACATAATCTCAGACGTACATGTCACTGTTTTGCTGAAATCACAAAAACGTGCAAATGTATTGTAGCAAACCATGGTGGATCTTGCCAAATGGTGAAATACAAGTGACACAAAAGTGTATAAATACTGATATAAATAACATAAACATAATTTTATATTGATTGTTGTGTCAATGAATCATGTTGCTTTAATAGAGAACATTTCTCTACTTTAGTTGAACATGTTTCTTTAAGAGCAGAGAGAGAGAGAGAGAGAGAGAGAGAGAGAATTTGCTGTCATAACCAGAACAAGTTTACTTTATGAGCTCATTAAAGCTATATAACATGAGGGCAGAAGAAAGACCCTGTAGAGCTTGTTTGCACTTTCTGAAGGGGGTTTGATGTCCAGAGCAGCGGCTGTGGTAAACTGGAAAAAGTCACCAGGAAGAAGTTGGAATTTATTCTTGTTGAAGGAGTTCTGAACTACTGAGAGAGAGAGTGTGTGTTACTGAACCAGATGGTAGCCCAGCCATATGGAACTGATTTGAAAGCACTGGCTTGAACCTGTAAGACCTACAACATTTACTTGATAAGTTATAAATATACAATGAGTTTCTAGAATGGGGCAGAGAGTAATAAATCTATACAACTTTTATTTAAAATAGTTTATTTATTTTTTGTGAGGCAACTGTGATAAGTAATAGTTAGCTGAGAAAGGAATACTCCTTTTCTTAATGCTGCTCTGGTAAAGAACATAAAGCTGGATTTCCTTCTGGCCTAGAATAGCAGGTGGTTTGTTTTTGTTCTGGATTTATCAAGATGTGTAGTAAATGTGAGGGAACATTCTAGCCATAAGCCTAGGTACCTGAAGGAAGCAACACTTTCAATGTGAGTATTGTCTAAAGTTTTGAGACGGAATGTATTACTTTTTTTTTTTTAATTGCGTTGCTTTATCATCAACCTTTAGCTTGTTTACATTCTGTGCAATCCTCATGCATAGTGCAAATGGATTCTTTATGCCAGCCTCTGTTAACAGCCAGCACAAATTATAATCTATACAAATCAGAAATTCCAGTCTCATAGATTACTGGCATTTGCATCATTCTGTACAGTTTATGTAAAGTATACCCTTTCACATTGCATGGGTATTAGTATGTTCACTTAACAACTCTAATTCTTACAGAGTTCCTTTACACTGTATCAAAAACAGACATAAGAAACACCAAATGCAAACAGCCTAAAACATGTCTAAAGCCTAAAATTACTAAAATAAAATTGTGGGATTAAAATGAAATTATAAAAAAAATCAATAAAATCAGCAATGACATAGAACTTTTATGTTTTATGCTAAGGTAAATTTAACGGTGGCTTTACTTTCTGTAGACCCTTAATTTTAGAAGTTGTATGCTCGGGTTGTTTTAGGAAGCTGCTCAAGCAAAATTTAAACTATTTATATGACTATTTTAAATTTCCAATTTTTAGATATCAGTTTACTCACTACCAACCCTACTTTGGGTTGTTCCAAAGTGATCAAACTATTTATCATGCTTTTCAGCTGTATTAGATTTTTTCTTCTTCTTCTATAGTCTAATTATAGCTTTTTTTAGCCACTATTCCAACCAGTGAGATCAAGGCATTAATTATTTTAGATACTGAGTCCCCTACCCAGTTAAATAACAATTGCCTTGTTACCCTACTCTTGTTGTCTTCAGCCTTGTTTGTTACATCTGTTACTTTGATTTAAAGACACCCAGTTTGGAACAATACCAAAAAATATATTCCTGTGTACCAAGTGCACCCTGGTTGAATCTCCATGAATTCTCATCTGTCCCAGAATACATTCTATTAATCCTATAGGGTAGATAAAAGTACCAATGAAGGCACTTCAATTCCAAGATTCTAAAGTTTCAAGAATTAGTAACTTTTCTAGGGGCCATTACAATTTTTTTCCCAGTCCGAGTGAGTTAATGTTAAGTCCAGCCTTTCATTCCATCTTGCCAATAATTTTATGTCATTTTGAATAACTAATTCTAGAATAGCTTTGCAAGCCACTTTGACATGGATCTTGCTTCAAGTAGTAGGTTAACTAACAGCAGTGGGGAATCTTGCTTAGAGTGATTCCTTGCAAGGGTATTTTAAGTTAGAGGCCAACCTCAAATAACCTACGTAGTCACTTGCTGTTAGATCAAATTCCTATTGGCAGCATTTCAGTGTTTTATTTTCCCATTATTTAGTAATTGCTCCCAATATCTAGGGTTGTTGATTTTGTCTCGCCAGTTACCTGCAAGTCCATATCTGGTGTATTGTTGCCTGTTATTACTTGTTACCCTATAGGCAGAATCGTGCATCACCATATCTTCAAGCAACACATATTTAAGGTCTTTCTTATCTTATGACCAAACTACCTAACACTTTAGTGGTTTTGTCCAACCTTTCTACATTTTTTGGTATCCCTAATGCTTTCTGTTCTGGATTGCACCCAAATACCTTCCTCAGCATTCATTTCTCTTTTGCTTGTAACAAATATCACACTCCTTTTTGTGTAGCTTTAAAGCACAGCCCCAAATCTGGCAAAACAGGGCAGGGTTAAAGTCTTCCAGCTAATTATTTCTGCCTTATCTTCTCAGAAAAATCTCTAATATCTTTCCTTAACCATTTTCACAACATCTGTTCTGACTTATACAAATAAGATTGCCTAATGTAGAGAATCATGGGGGGGGGGGGGGTTACAGACATTTTAATTGCCTATATTTTACTATCTTCATCCATATTTATCAACTTATGTTTCTTTATGTATGTGACTATCATTGCAAAAGTCTCTTCCCACACCTGTTTCATTTCCTGTCATAAATGCGGTCTAACTTAAACACTGAAATATTTCAGTCATTGATGTCCCCACAGAAAAGGTCAGTTTTGCATCATATCAAAAGTAGCACAAAATTTGTTACAATAATTTTTGTTTTGATATCCTAGGTTAGATTACAGAAAACATGCATTAAGTTTTAGATGCTTCTGCTAGTATAGCAAGGCAAGAATGAGTTGAAATGGGTTTGTAGGTGGTATTCCAGGGTTGGAGGTGAGTTGCATGATTGGTAGAAGACCATATAATTTGCACATAAGATGAATGGAAGTTGACGTAGGTCATAGATGAGTGTGTTAATGAAGATGGTAAACATAAGAAGTCAAGTACTGAACTTTAAAGAACACATTTGTTTAGGGGAACACAGTCAAAAAGGGTAGATTCAATTTTTACACAGAAGTATTGGTCAGATAGAGGTTGTTTTGGAACCAGATTGTGATTTCATTGCTTAAACTGAACTCTAGAAGGTGGGTTGGTTGAATTGTGTGGTCCATAAGGTATAAAATACTTTTGCTATGTTAGCAAAGATTACACCTAAAAGGTGTCCTTTGCCCATGTTCATGAGTATCTTATCAGTAAGAGTCCATATTGTGACCGTAATGCCTCAACCACTTCGGAAAACATTCTGTTTATGAGACAAGAATTTATATTGTTGAATATAGTTGACTAGTTGTGTGTAGAATAATTTCTCAGTTATTTTCCATAAGGTCAGTAAGGCAGAAATTTGCTGGAAATATGAGGTTTGGGTTGGTTTGCTGTGATATGGGTAAGGGTTTGCTGATTTCCATATAGCTGGCATACTGTTCTATGTGAGACATAAATTCTAGTTATGTAGGGGTGGAATTGACAGGAAGCCCCAACAGCAGTATAAAACTACAGGTGTAAATTGTCTGTGCCTGTATAAGCATCTAATGGGTTTTGTTCAAGTAGTGGGATGAGGTCTTTTGTTTTAATTACTTTGAAAAATAAGGAGGAATGAAGCAGGTTGTGTTTTGACTTGTAGAGTACTGAGTGTTACCCTGTAAACATGGTGCAGTTGTAAAATCTTTTGGAAGTCTGATGGGAATGAAGGGCGAACTGAAAATCTGTGACAAAGGTGGGATGTCTCTATATGTGAGATGAATTTTGACTTTCCACAGACGTTTTGACCTGTATGATTAGAGTTTGTTGACTTAATTTTAAAAGTTTATTATTTTTATTGTCTGATTGCTTGTTTGGTGAGGTTGCAGAATTGTGTGTATTGTAGTCTAGTGCTGGGTATGGGGTCCTGCTTTCAAGTATGCCAGGCATTATCTCTCAGTTTTAGAGGGATTTAAGTTCTTTTGTGTTCTTTTGTTAATCAGTAGTTGTTAGATTTATACAGTCTAGCAACTGTAGGAAAATGTTTATTGTATATTTAGGAGAATATTGGTGAAAGTTTTGGCTGCTTGATTTTGGGTCTAAGAGTTTTGTTACTGTTGACTGGCTAATATGGGAGAGGTATTTGATTTTGTTGATTTTGGAATGCTGTTTGCTTCTAATGGATATATATTTGGAGAGGAGCTTTAGTATGAAGTGTTGGATGCAGAAGCTTAAAGGATTACGGTCACTAAAGAAGGGGAATATATGTTAGTTTGAGACATGGTGGACGGGTCATTTATGATTATTAGAACAAGGAGAGAGTGTTTGCAGAATTTCATGTTTGAGCTTGTTAGTTGTTCTCCCAGTTGTATAAAGCAGAATTCAACAAGGAGCACAGAGATGTCATTATGTAAAATGCCTAAGAAATCAAAATTGAAGTCATTCAGCATTGGGAAAATTTCATGTTAGGACACTGAGATGAGAATGTCATGTAGGAATGTGTGGCATTTCTGAACTGTTGCTGAGTTGGTAAGTATGCTACTGCTATGTGATATGGGTGCTTGTTTGCTTGTTGGTAATGTTAATTTTCAGAAGAATCCATTTATGGTTACAGTCCGATGTGGCACTGCCTTGTTTTACTAATTCAGTGTTTAAATGGGAATTGTATAGTACAGCAGTGCTTCCACCTTTGTTGAGTTCCAGGTCTTGCATCTAGGAAGTAATCTTAGCCAGGAATAAAGTGGCTGATGGAAGAGTTGTTGGATTTAAGCCAATATTCTGTGATCACAATGATGTATTCTTTGTTGTATTCTGCTGAGAAGACACTAGTTTGGTCTAACGTGTTCCTAATACCCTGTGCATTGGTGAGTAAATGGGACAGTTGATGTAAGTAGTTGATTGTGTTAGGGTCAAAGTGTGTGGACCTGGGTTGGTTTCAGTATTACTTTAAATGAGTAGTATGACCAGTACCGCAGGAGATGAGCTGAGATTTTGTTTTAAGAATAAAAAGTCTCTCAAGAGACAGCTATGTTATAAGAATGAGGAGCGTAATGAATGGAACAGAGATATACCTTCTATGAAAAGATGTTATAGATGTAATTTCTGTAGATGTATGGATCCTGTGGTTGAGTTCATACATCCAGTTACACAGAGGAAATATAATTTCAGGGTAGTAGCCGATTGTCATAGTAAGAATCTGGTTTATTTGGCAAAATGCAGAGCCTGTGAATGTTTTTATATAGGCAAGACCAATAGGTCTCTGTTTGAAAGAATAAGGGAACATATATATAATATGCACAGGCGTATGGAGCATAATGCACTGGCAAAGCATTTCATTGAGTGAGGAGAGCAACATGTGTTTGGTTTCAGAGTTATTGAGATAATACGGCCCAATGTGAGAGGTGGTGATATTAGAAATTATACAGAAAAACGGGAACTGTCTTGGATAATAATATAAATGAGAGAGCCTCTATAAGACCAGCTTTGAAGGCTACAGGTCTCTTTAAATGAATAATTATTCTTACTCTGCTCCATGATTGTTTTATTATGAATGCTTTGCCATTGGCTAATGATGTTCATAAAACTGATATATAAACTGCCCTGTTTGTGATACTAGTTGTCTGAAGAAGCACATTCTAATGTGTGAAAGTGCTTACCTTGTTTTACTACTTTATTAAACCTGAGTTTTATATAGTAACCAGCTGTGTTTTGGTACCATTTTTTGACTTTTGTGTTACCTGGTACCATTCATTCCAAAGGATCTTTTTGTATTTTGCTAATTAGAGAACCTACCCAGCCTAACCATATCTATTATCACCACTGACTTCTTGACCTAAATTAACTAACCCAAAACATTTCTGCCCACTCCCCACATAAAGTGGCTGCTGTCAGATTACCTTTAACATCCATGACCTCTCAATAATATACCACCCGTTCTTATTTCTTTCAGACACAAATCACAAAGTACTCAAAAATGAAAGTAGACTGAAGGACAAAACCAAACACAGCAAATACAAATCCATTTAATGAAGTGCTTTTTGTTACAATGGTACTATAACTTCATCAGATACAAATACAGCTTTACAACATTCTTTTATAAACAGCACTAAAGTCATATGGTCACAAGCACCAATCAGCTAAACTACATATTATAAATCAGAACCCATTAAAACATGAATTAATTAATAAACTAAAAAATGTTTCAATTAATATAAAATTAAACACATGAAAGTAAATGTTTTACATAAAAAAATTATGTACAAAATACTTAGACAATTACTTAAAAAACACTGGTTCTTTGAAGTGAAACAAATCAGTACCCTCTCTTCTCCGTGAATGATGCAACACTGAGACTAGCAGAACTTTTTTTTTTTTAATCTTTGTTTCATGCATTGCAGAAGGCACTGCTCTATAATATTTGATCTCCCTGAACTGACATTTCTTAACATAACATTATAGGCTGGATTTAGAAAACTTTGCCACATTGTGCCAAGTGAATGTGCATAATGAGCAGCCATGTGCAGAGTGGTCTCACTTCATAAAACCAGTCAGTAAAAACTTGCGAGAAAGACTCAACAAAGCTAGAGTCTTCACCATGTAATACGTAAAACCTCCTAAAAAGACTAAACTACTACTTTTTTTCCCCCAAATCCCTCTCTCATGAAAAAACAAAATTCAAAGTCCTCTCTCTTGATAATACAACCACTGAAGTCACTGTATATAGCAAATTATTAAGGATGATACTGGATAATAAGCTTACATTCAACCTGCATATACAAAATTGCATAAGAAAACTCGTTAAAAACTAGGGATGCTTTACACAGCCCAAAACCTTCTCACTGACACAAGTAAAACTACACTTGCCACTACATATCACCTCCGCACTCTTCTTTATGGTGCTCCCATCATTACTAACCTCCAGGCTTCACAAAAATTAAAACATGAACAATGCTATAACAAATGACTAAAACACTTCTTAATATAAAAGAACGATGAAGGAGCCAGTAGCTAAGCTTTCGCCCTTTTAATAGTATCAAGAACTTTATCAAACAACAGTAAGATGAAAACCACAGTATATATACCCTAGTGGGTGTTACCAAAAAAGAGTAGACAACTGAAACCAGACAGTAAATAAATAATGTAAATCTCAGAGCCAATAAAAAACTGGAAATTATACTAAATTCCAAGGGTGAGCAGTGTCTACATATACAAGTGCTGTAGCAGTACTAGTGAAGCAAAAACAAATGTTAATATATGCTTAAACATAAAAGTTAAATATATTATCTAAGAACATATTTTGAAGGACCTTTTTGAAAAACATTATAAAAAGCAGACTCTCAATAATAAGACAGTGTTTGGGTAAGGGGGAAACTTTAGCGTTGCCACCTGAGAACACATTTAATATTTAGGCTTTCATTCAAACCAGGTGGTGCATCTGAATTGAATCTAAGCTGCCAACTTAATTCTTTTACTTCAAGTAGTGTATTGATGTCACCAAAGAAGGAATCTATCTTCTGTAATATAAGAAAAGTGAAATTGGCAAAGTTATCACATAATAAACTATGCTTAGCAAGGGCATTTTTGGAATCATGCCTTCTAATTGCTGCCAAATGTTCTTTTATTCTAGCAGAAAACATTCTAGAAGTTTTGCCAATATAGAACGCAGGACAAGAATTGCACACTGCTGCATAAATAACATTCATAGATTTGCAATCTAAATGACTATGAAACTGGATTCTGAAATTATTGTGTTTAAAAACATAAGCACTGCCCTTGAAAATGTATGGACAAGTGACACAAGTGCCACAAGGAAACATACCAACTGTATTGTCTGAAGAAGTGGAAGCATCTAAAATAAAGTGAAAGTCTCTGTTATCAAAAGCTGTTCTAAGAGACTTGGTTCTCTTGTGTAAAAAAACTGGAGTCATTCCTAATTTATTAGACACCTCTTGACTATTTGTCAAAATATCCCAGTTATTGAGAATAATATTCCTAATGGGAACAGCATCCCTACAAATAGGGATAGGAAAAGCAACTGACCAGTCTCGTACATGGGTCTCAGGAGAGGGAGATAATAAACTGGATGAGGGAATATTATTGGGATCTGAAGGAGCAATACCAAGCAAGGAATTTGTAACAGACGGGGAAGGAGCTACAAGTTGTGTGTGTCTTCTTTGCTAAATTAATTAATTAATTAATTAATTTATTGATTTATTAATTGATTAGAATTTATACAGAGCTTCTTGCTACCCATAAAATTATCTAGCATCCATCTGCCTGTCCAACATTAAAAAAAAAAAATCTACACAACTATGTTCCAGTCGGGCATTGCGATCCAGTGACCAAGAACTCCTGTCTACAAACCTATCAAATCTGCTGGGCATTGTCTGCACTTGTACAAGGTTGCTAAGGTCTGGAACTCCTTACCTGTATCCATCAGGCCAGTACCTTCCCTCCCATGTTTCAAACTGAAAGACTTCCTAGTTAAAATCTGCCTTTGTTTATGCTCAAAACCAGGATAAACTATATCCCTATATGTGAACAAGTACCTTTTCATTCCTTATAACTCCTTACTCTCCCTCCTTCACTTACTTCCTTACTTTTATCAAATTCTCTTCCCTGACTTTCTAAATACACCATAAGCCTGTTTTTCCCTCAGTTCATTTTTCAATTCCTGTTTATATTAGACTATCTTACCTTTAATTTCTCTACAAACTGTCTAAAATTTCTATAAATATTAAACGATTGTCATATAACTTGTATCAATTCTTGACCAGCCTTTTTATGTTTTTGTTTTACTTTTGAAGATTGTAAAATATTGTTCATAAAATGTTTTGTAATAGTTTGGAGCTTTTCTACCTGGGCTTCCACTGAAAATGGCCCTCTACCCAGTTGGACTTCCCTGGTAAACAAATGTCAGTAAATAAATAAATATATAAACACACACACACACACACATGCACACACACACACACACACACACACTTATGTTAGATAGCATTGCTATGGCTCTGCAGTGTCTGTGATGTCTCTGTGACAGTGTGATTGATTTTGGATACATGTTGATTTTGAACACATGCAGTCTTTGTTTTTGATATTGAGAATTGATTTTATCATTGCTAGCTCCTCTGAGCCACACAACCAAAATACTAGGAAATCCTAGAATTTAAAAAAGAAAACTAAATTACTATGTATTCACATTACAGTAGGTTTTGACCAAGTGGTGCCACCCAGAAGTCGAAATATATACACATCCACTCTCTCTCTTTCTCTCTTTGAAGCAATCTAACTGCAGCTGTTAAAAGTGCTTTTTGAAAAGATATTACATTCTACATTCTCTCCATTAAAACCTTTTATTTCTTTCCAACAGTCAGGTGTGCATTTCTGTCTCACTCACTGATACATCAGAAGAATTTTAAGATTTCACAGTGTCATATGTTTTCATTTCCACACACAAAACTGATTACAGCTGCTTGTTGCTACCATTAATTTTTCTAATTTGCAACATGCAAATTCATTATTTCATTGGAAAATAAACGATAACAAACTGAAGAAAATATCCAGGAGTAGCCACCAAACCACGATGCAGAAGCCAAAAAGATATTTTATTGAAGACAAAAGCTCAAATCAAATAAACTGTGAAGTGCTTTTCGTTTGATCTATGTCAAACTTCTTCAGACAAACAGCAGCAATGATGTCATTTCCTGATATAATTTCAAATTGTCAGCTGATGAACAATCTAATGATGTCATTTCCTTTTCACATATTGGTTATCAGTAATGCGCCATCTACTGGTTGGTTGCCAAAATAACTGGATGTTTTTACAAAATTCATTAAAAAGAGCACAAAAATTCATTTAACAAAATTCTAATAATAATATTCTGAAAAATGTATATAAAATATATTAAAAATCTAATTTTTTAAAAAATTTTATATAAGCATTAGTAAAAATCTAATTACACACAACACTGTGCATCAAACATTGCAAACTTGTAAAGCATAATTCTGAATATTAATATTAATATATTAATGTATAAAATTTAAAAAAAAATTAGATTTTTAATATATTTTATATACATTTTTCAGAATATTATTATTAGAATTTTGTTAAATGAATTTTTGTGCTCTTTTTAATGAATTTTGTAAAAACATCCAGTTATTTTGGTAACCAACCAGTAGATGGTGCATTACTGATACCCAATATGTGAAAAGGAAATGACATCATTAGACTGTTCATCAGCTGACAATTTGAAATTATATCAGGAAATGACATCATTGCTGCTGTTTGTCTGAAGAAGTTTGACATAGATCAAACGAAAAGCGCTTCACAGTTTATTTGATTTGAGCATTTGTCTTCAATAAAATATCTTTTTGGCTTCTGCATCATGGTTTGGTGGCTACTCCTGGAAATTCATTATTTCAGACATTTTTAGAAAATGCCCTTTTCTAGCATAAATTTTGTAAGATTGATTAAGAGCTAGACAAGGCTTCATATCATACCTATAGCCACTGATATGGCAAGCTTGAATTAAAATAGCATAGTGTTTCTATGGCCTCTATCTTTGATCTTCATGTTGCTATCCTCTTTTATAAGTGTTATTTCTATAGCACATCTTGATTTTTATTTCTAATTTATTGCCTTGCTATTTGACGTATTTATCTTATAAATGTTATTTTCCTCAGGTAATTATTTTAATTATGCAATAGTAATGTCATACTCACCTTTAGAATTTTTGAAAAGGGCACAAGAATAGCCTATATGTCCCATGAACTCTGGTCTTAATATATTTGTGGTGCCACTTGTGTATCAGTCATGTTACTGATGATTGAACTTCTGACTGTGGGTCACAAAGATGTCTCCAAGCACAGCTTCCTGTTGTTCAACACTTATCATTAATTATTGTTTTTTTTTTTTCAAATCATGTTGCTTTAATAGAGAACATTTCTACTTTAGTTGAACATGTTTCTTTAAGAGCAGAGAGAGAGAGAGAGAGAGAGAGAGAGAGAGAGAGAATTTGCTGTCATAGCCAGAACAAGTTTACTTTATGAGCTCATTAAAGCTATATAACATGAGGGCAGAATAAAGCCCCTGTAGAGGTTGTTTGCACTTTCTGAAGGGGGTTTGATGTCCAGAACAGCGGCTGTGGTTAACTGGAAAAAGTCACCAGGAAGAAGTTGGAATTTGTTCTTATTGAAGGAGTTCTGAACTACTGAGAGAGAGAGTGTGTGTTACTGAACCAGATGGTAGCCCAGCCATATGGAACTGATTTGAAAGCACTGGCTTGAACTTGTAAGACCTACAACATTTACTTGATAAGTTATAAATATACAATGAGTTTCTAGAATGGGGCAGAGAGTAATAAATCTATACAACTTTTATTTGAAATAGTTTATTTATTTATTTTTTGTGAGGCAGCTGTGATAAGTAATAGTTAGCTGAGAAAGGAATACTCCTTTTCTTAATGCTGCTCTGGTAAAGAACATAAAGCTGGATTTCCTTCTGGCCTAGAATAGCAGATGGTTTGTTTTTGTTCTGGATTTATCAAGATGTGTAGTAAATGTGAGGGAACATTCTAGCCATAAGCCTAGGTACCTGAAGGAAGCAACACTTTCAATGTGAGTATTGTCTAAAGTTTTGAGACAGAATGTATTACTTTTTTTTTTTTTTACATTGTGTTGCTTTATCATCAACCTTTAGCTTGTTTACATTCTGTGCAATCCTCATGCATAGTGCAAATGGATTCTTTATGCCAGCCTCTGTTAACAGCCAGCACAAATTATAATCTATACAAATCAGAAATTCCAGACTCATAGATTACTGGCATTTGCATCATTCTGTACAGTTTATGTATAAAGTATACCCTTTCACATTGCATGGGTATTAGTATGTTCACTTAACAACTCTAATTCTTACAGAGTTCCTTTACACTGTATCAAAAACAGACATCAGAAACACCAAATGCAAACAGCTTAAAACATGCCTAAAGCCTAAAATTACTAAAATAAAATTGTGGGATTAAAATGAAATTATAAAAAAATCAATAAAATCAGCAATGACATAGAACTTTTATGTTTTATGCTAAGGTAAATTTAACGGTGGCTTTACTTTCTGTGGACCCTTAATTTTAGAAGTTGTATGCTCGGGTTGTTTTAGGAAGCTGCTCAAGCAAAATTTAAACTATTTATATGACTATTTTAAATTTCCAATTTTTAGATATCAGTTTACTCACTATCAACCCTACTTTGGGTTGTTCCAAAGTGATCAAACTATTTATCATGCTTTTCAGCTGTATTAGATTTTTTCTTCTTCTTTTATAGTCTAATTATAACTTTTTTTAGCCACTATTCCAACCAGTGAGATCAAGGCTTTAATTATTTTAGATACTGAGTCCCCTACCCAGTTTAATAACGATTGCCTTGTTAGTCTACTCTTGTTGTCTTCAACCTTGTTTGTTACATCTGTTACTTTGATTTAAAGACACCCAGTTTGGAACAATACCAAAAAATATATTTCTGTGTACCAAGTGCACCCTGGTTAAATCTCCAGGAATTCTCATCTGTCCCAGAATAAATTCTATTAATCCTATAGGGCAGATAAAAGTACCAATGAAGGCACTTCAATTCCAAGATTCTAAAGTTTCAAGAATTAGTAACATATCTAGGGGCCATTACATTTTTTTTCCCAGTCTGAGTGAGTTAATGTTAGGTCCAGCCTTTCATTCCATCTTGCCAATAATTTTATGTCATTTTGAATAACTAATTGTAGAATAGCTTTGCAAGCCACTTTAACATGGATCTTGCTTCAAGTAATAGGTTAAGTAATAGCAGTGGGGAATCCTGCTTAGAGTGATTCCTTGCAAGGGTTTTTTAAGTTAGAGGCCAGCCTCAAATAACCTACGTAGTCACTTGCTGTTAGATCAAATTCCTTTTGGCAGCATTTCAGTGTTTTATTTTCCCATTGTTTAGTAATTGCTCCCAATATCTAGGGTTGTTGATTTTGTCTCGCCAGCTACCTGCAAGTCCATATCTGGTGTATTGTTGCCTGTTATTACTTGTTACCCTATAGGCAGAATCGTGCATCACCATATCTTCATTGCAGAAGGCACTGCTCTATAATATTTGACCTCCCTGAACTGACATTTCTTAACATAACATTATAGGCAGGATTCAGAAAACTTTGCCACATTGTGCCAAGTGAATGCGCATAATGAGCAGCCATGTGGAGGGTGGTCTCACTTCATAAAACCAATCAGTAAAAACCTGCAAGAAAGACTCAACAAAGCTAGAGTCTTCACCAGGTAATACGTAAAACCTCCTAAAAAGACTAAACTGCTACTCCCCCCCCCCCAAATCCCTCTCTCATGAAAAAAACAAAATTCAAAGTCCTCTCTCTTGATAATACAACCATTGAAGTCACTATATATAGCAAATTATTAAGGATGATACTGGATAATAAGCTTACATTCAACCTGCATATACAAAATTGCATAAGAAAACTCGTTAAAAACTAGGGATGCTTTACAGAGCCCAAAACATTCTCACTGACACAAGTAAAACTACACTTGCCACTACTTATCACCTCCCCACTCTTCTTTATGGTGTTCCCATCATTACTAACCTCCAGGCTTCACAAAAATTAAAACATGAACAATACTATAACAGAGTTGCTAAATTAATTAATTAATTAATTAATTTATTTATTGATTTATTAATTGATTAGAATTTATACACAGCTTCTTGCTACCTATAAAATTATCTAACATCCATCTGCCTGTCCAACATTAAAAAAAAAAATTCTACACAACTATGTTCCAGTCGGGCATTGCAATCCAGTGACCAAGAACTCCTATCTACAAACCTATCAAATCTGCTGGGCATTGTCTGCACTTGTACAAGGTTGCTAAGGTCTGGAACTCCTTACCTGTATTCATCAGGCCAATACCTTCCCTCCCATGTTTCAAACTGAAATACTTCCTAGTTAAAATCTGCCTTTGTTTATTCTCAAAACCAGGATAAACTATATCCCTATATGTGAACAAGTACCTTTTAATTCCTTATAACTCCTTACTCTCCCTCCTTCACTTACTTCCTTACTTCTATCAAATTCTCTTCCCTGACTTTCTAAATACACCATAAGCCTGTTTTTCCCTCAGTTCATTTTGCAATTCCTGTTTATATTAGACTATCTTACCTTTAATTTCTCTACAAACTGTCTAAAATTTCTATAAATATTAAACGATTGTCATATAACTTGTATCAATTCTTGACCAGTCTTTTTATATTTTTGTTTTACTTTTGAAGATTGTAAAACTATTGTTCTTAAAATGTTTTGTAATAGTTTGGAGCTTTTCTACCTGGGCTTCCACTGAAAATGGGCCTCTACCCAGTTGGATTCCCTGGTAAACAAATGTCAGTAAATAAATAAATATATAAACACACACACACACACACACACACACACACACACACACACACACACACACACACACACACACACACACACTCATGTTAGATAGCATTGCTATGGCTCTGCAGTGTCTGTGATTTCTCTGTGACAGTGTGATTGATTTTGGATACATGTTGATTTTGAACACATGCAGTCTTTGTTTTTGATATTGAGAATTGATTTTATCATTGCTAGCTCCTCTGAGCCACACAACCAAAATACTAGGAAATCCTAGAATTTAAAAAAAGAAAACTAAATTACTGTGTACTCACAATACAGTAGGTTTTGACCAAGTGGTGCCATCCAGAAGTCGAAATATATACACATACACTCTCTCTCTTTCTCTCTTTGAAGTAATCTAACTGCAGTTGTTAAAAGTGCTTTTTGAAAAGATATTACATTCTACATTCTCTCCATTAAAACCTTTTATTTCTTTCCGACAGTCAGGCGTGCATTTCTGTCTCACTCACTGATACATCAGAAGAATTTTAAGATTCCACAGTGTCATATGTTTTCATTTCCACACACAAAACTGATTACAGCTGCTTGTTGCTACCATTAATTTTTCTAATTTGCAACATGCAAATTCTTTATTTCAGACATTTTTAGAAAATGCCCTTTTCTAGCATAAAATTTGTAGGATTGATTAAGAGCTAGACAAGGCTTCATATCATACCTATAGCCACTGATATGGCAAGCTTGAATTAAAATAGCATAGTGTTTCTATGGCCTCTATCTTTGATCTACATGTTGCTATCCTCTTTTATAAGTGTTATTTCTATAGCACATCTTGATTTTTATTTCTAATTTATTGCCTTGCTATTTGACGTATTTATCTTATAAATGTTATTTTCCTCAGGTAATTATTTTAATTATGCAATAGTAATGTCATACTCACCTTTAGAATTTTTGAAAAGGGCACAAGAATAGCCTATATGTCCCATGAACTCTGGTCTTAATATATTTGTGGTGCCACTTGTGTATCAGTCATGTTACTGATGATTGAACTTCTGACTGTGGGTCACAAAGATGTCTCCAAGCACAGCTTCCTATTGATCAACACTTCTCCATGTTCTATTTGCTGTCTATCAGTGCTTCTGTAGCATGAATGACACTGATATGTATCTGTTATACTTCACTGGATTCTAAGTGCCGCTTTGGACTCCTAGTAGGGTGGTGTTTACCATGTGTTGCTTTCTGTACACTTCACTCCAGATATGACGACAATCATGTCTTTGAACTGTGTCCTTTCTCTTCTGTGCATCAGTATTCTTAAGGTGTGCCTTGGTGTGAGCTGTTCATCAGGCATTATTAATCTAGATGTCTCTAAGCATCAGTTACTTCATAAAGAATAAATATTGAGCCAGCATGACATGCTTATGCATTAGTTTTTACTCTAGTTTAGGAATCGTTTTTCAAAAGCTTAACTGGTATTGGTTTCACTGAAGAATCCAGAATAAACCATCTGTTTTTATGTGTCCTGTCAATAAAATTCTTACTACCTAAATTCCTCAACAAAATCTACTCATTTGACAATTTTGTGTAACTTAAATGTCATGTCTTTCAACCTATAGGTTGATAAAATAAGAACACAGACAAGTGCTTGTTTAGCATGAACACAAATTTGTCCAAACCTAATTAACTGAGGAAGTCTTTTTTTGCTCTTTTGTTAATTTGTCTTCTCCTTTAACACCTCTGTCAACATAACATATTTGCATTCACTGAGATTTAGTAGTTTTTAGAGATTACTTTCTTTATCAAAATGCGGGGGGCAGGACTTCCAAGATGGCTGCACATTGAGTAATAGCTTAATTTCTGTTTTGCCAGTGTGAAAACAGAAACTCAGAAGAGAGAGCCAGTGAAGTCATTTTTGGGCTAAATTTTAGTAACTGGCTAGTTGGTGCACTGTCTAGATGCCAGCAAAAAATAAATTCAGAGAACCTGAAAGAAAATCAACCACAAAAGGAGAGAAAAAGCACTGAGTGGGAAGAATTCTGCAGCTGTTCAGCAAAAATCAGTGGAAAAATCCAGCTTTGGTGCAAGACTTGACTTCCAGTAACCTAGAGGAAAAAAAAGTCAAACATACTTAGAGCTGATTAAAATAAATGAAACACTGATGGAGTATATCAACTCAAATAACAAAAGGCTGGATAAAATGGAAGACGCTTTAAACAGATATTCAGGTGAGGTGATAAAAACTGCAAAAATCAGAGGCTGAAATGAAGAAAAGGCTTGCTAAATATGAGATTGCTCAAGAAGAGATGTTTCAAAAAATAACAGAATTAGAGGACAGAGCACACATGGAAAACCTATGATTTTCTGCTGTACCAGAGAAGCTGGAAGGAACAGCCTGTATTCATTTTATGAAAGCACAAGTAAGCAAATGGACTGGTATTCCACAGCAGGATATGTTCATTGAAAGGGCACATTGTGTGTATGCTCCAAACCTGGCCATGAGAAAGCAACCTAGAACTTTAATAGTAAAGATGCAACCCTATAGGCAGAAGGAGATTATTCTGAAAAAAACAGTAGCAGAAGGACAAACTACTAAAAGTGAGAGACAGTAGAGTGTTTGTAGAAAATAATTACTCACTATACACCAGACAGAAGATGAGTAAATTTATTCCGCTGATCAGTGAAAGTCGAGAAGCAGGTGTGAGATTCAAACTGCTGTATCCAGCTATCTTCAGAATATTCTTTCCTGGAGGGACAATTTCATTTTTTGATTCAGAACATGCTAAAGAAGAAATGCAAAAGTTTGTCAAACAAAATGTAAGCTGTGAAACAGAAGGAGATTCTGCTTCTTGTTCTTGTTCTGGTAATAAAGACCACAAAGTGACTGTGCCAGTGAAACCTTTTCCAGTGGTTCAAAGGAAATTGCTTGAGAAACACCAAAAAAACAAAAGAGTTCACTAGAAGAACCGAGAATACTGTGGAAAGGAAGCAGAGACTACATTTGGAAGATGGAAATAAACAGTATTAAAACCAACAACTTTGACATTGACAAATAAATATGGGATTATAAAACATTAATTATATTTGTGAAACACGAAAGAACAAGAAAACCTGGAAATATTGGACTTTTTTGACTTTGTTAAACTTGCAGGTGACCCTAAAGCATATGCCATACTTCATGTCATTAATGTTTGGAGAACACTTAGGAGAGGGGAAGAGGAAGGAAAGAGTTAACTGTAAGCAAAACAAACTTTTGTTCTTAACAGTAATATTTGTACAGTGCATGATATCTGCATGCTATAAAGTAAAGTTTTATCAGTTATTTTCAAGTGTAATAGGAATACTAAAGTAAACAGGTACCCCTGTTTTTTACTTATTTTCTCTTTCTCCTTGTCCAGTTTTAAGAAATGTAGGCACTGCAATGTAAAAAAAAAAGAAAAGTCTGTTCAAAAGAGCAGGATACGAGAAAAAAGTTGTGTGCTTTTTCTCATTCTTGCCTAAGGGAATGACTGGATTAAGGCTTATCTAGTAAAAGTTTTAAAAGACAGCAAATATGTAAAAAAGAACATTGAATATAATAAGTATTTCCTTTATCAAATAAATAAATAAATACATCCATACTTCTATAAGCAACCCTGTATCTGGTTCTCATGTCTACGTGGAGACAATCTGATAAACAGCAATAAAAATGGAGTACTTCTTTCTTTTAATGTCTTTCTTTCAATGGCTAGAAGATAATCTTTTCTAAAAACATTCAAGTGTTTTCTCATTCTGGGAGAGCAATAAAGATAAGACAAAACGAGACAGCACTTTAGTAGAAACACAGGCAGTACCATGCATCTTAGCATGGATACCTGACCTTTTAGGTTAGCCAAAATCTGAAATATGGCTGTCAGTTTAGGATAATTGTTCCTATTAGGAAGGTAAAACTTCAATATTTGAAGATATGCATACTTTTGTGTGTTAATATTAAGTTAATAGGTTTTTAGGTTGTATTGCAGGTGTATTTGTTTTTTGTTTGAGGGCTTTCAATAAAAAAAAAGTTTTGTAAGATGTGACATAGGCTCAAATGGATTAAAAAAATGTTCTACTAAGCAAACTCAGAGAGTCATCATGAAATGTTTAAAATATTAGCACTTTTACTCTAATGAAGTTCTTGGTGTAAACATAAAAGAACAAAAGTGCTAATATTTTAAACAGTTCATGGTGACTTTGAGTTTGCTTAGTAGAATTTTTTTTTGGATTGTTTGTTCTATGCTGCATTGTTATTTTTATGCTCAAATGGATATGACAAGAAATAACTGCGTAAAATGTTAACCTGCCAAACATTACTGTATGCATGAAACACAAACGTTGGAACTAGATACTTTAACAAAAAATTGTTACAAATAAAAGGTGGGAATGATAGCTTTTTAACATAATGACCCTTTTGATATTATCTTTAAATTTTAATGGTCTCACAGATATATACGGAAAAGAAAGAGTAGTGAACTATATTAAAAATGTAGAGTGCAAATAGTTATGCTACAGCAGGCATACCTGGAAAGAACTGAATATGTGAATTTGATAAAGAAAGGTTTTCAGGATAGTTATTCAGTGGAATACCTGGGACAAAGGAAAACAGGAGTAATTAAGTACTAATATTAATTGCAAGAGGAGCCCCAATAGTGATAGAAGAAGATAAAAAAGTTAATAATGGTAGACTTGTAGTACTAAGGGGCTAATGACAAGGGAAGAGGATTAACTGGGTGTATATTTATATTCCACCTAAAACTGCTATAGTGGAAGTTTAAGAAAATTATTGGAAAAATGATCAGTTTTCAGCAGCGAATGTTACTTATAGGTGGTGAGTGGAATTTGATTTGGAGCAGAGAAAATGTAACAAAGGAGGGTAGATTTTTGAAGAAAAAAAAAGGAGCTGACATAGCTTTGACCCATAGTAAAGCATATATACTACAGTAATAGATGATGCAGGCAAAGCTAATGCCATCTGTCCTTACCCATACATAGACTGGCCACGCTGTGCATCAGTCATAGACAACCAAGGGAAGAAAGTATAAAGGTCAGAGTACAGTAGTTATTTTCACAAGTGGGGACAAAACATGAATGTGCAATATCTTCCACAAGGAAATTGTGTGTGCTGTAGGAACTGAAAATAATGGCGTGTAGTGTGTGTCAGTGGTGGCAGTTGAGGGGAATTCTGCAAAATGCTTTTGGAAGGGCTACTGCAACTGGATGTCTGCATGTGTGTGGAACTAGAGGCTGTAGTAGTATCTCTGCAGGTATGCCAAGACACAGCCTCAGCAGGTATTGCAGGTCTTTGGCTCACTCTTACTGACAGGTCCTGAGCTTGCATGGAATAAGTATGGACATCCTGTGTGCACCCCACACCCATGTGAGCTGCCTATTCCAGGAATGTAACAGGTCACAACACAATACTGGCTAGTGGCAGATATGCTGCATGACCATGATTGATGCCACATAAGAGATGTGGCACTTGTCTTGAGTACTATGAACTCAGGAATGTACTCTCCTGGCCTTACACACACTTGATGTTTCTGTGGAAATGGTGGAGCTGCATGACCCTGACCTTGGCCTTCCATGTCCATGACATCAGCCTTCAGTAGAGGCAAAAATGGAGCAGCTATGTGATGCATGTCTGTCTCAAAACCTGGGAGTACATGAAGTCCAACCGTGTGCAGTAGACAATCATTATTGTCAAAAATGTCATAAGTATGGGACATGTACTTCCAAAGATATTCACACATAACCTGCAATACCGGTATCATCACCACAGCTGAGGTACTGCTAGCCTAAGCCTCAACAATGGCCCTGCACATTCCCTGGATTGCAGATATTGACACATTTAGTTCTGGGGGTGGGTGTTACCCATGCTGTCTACAGGCTTCAATATATATACCCACATGGTTATTCCTTTGAGTTTGTGGCAGACATTGATGTCTGGACCACAGGGGAAGACACACGGCCCTGACTCCATGCGTTGACATCAACCTGTTCTTTGTGCGCTGTGTGTGTTTGTGTGCATCTTGGGTGGTGCCTGCAGACACAGAGGCTGTAAATGTTGCCTGGATAGGGAATCTGGTGTACAGAAGTGTCCAGCACGGACACTGTATACCCTGATCATGCTGCCATCCTAGTCGGACATGAGCTATTCTCCAACATCATGTAGTGGAGTTTCTATGGTGGTGGACCCTGATAAAACATCACCCATGAAGACAACAAAACAGAATTCTCAGTATAAGTACAGACTGTCACCTCTGCTTTACTCCCAGTGTAGAATTAGTGGGCATGGTGATAATGTCAATAATGCATAATATAATCTCATTTTGTGCAGGTGCCCTTGTAGCTTGCACCTCTGATGTACCTTACATTTTAGGAAGCACAAAACCTCAGTGTTATGAATAGCAATGAAGGCATCAAACACAATGATTCATGCCTTAATACAGAACAATGAATGTGCCCTCAGTATAGAAGAAAATGATCTAAAAGAAGAGTTATTTGATTTAATACAGATGGACAAACATATTAAGATCTATTAAGATCAAGGAAAGAAATAGACTACAGAAAGTCAATAAAACCCAAAAAAGGTGGAAGTTTGATAAAACAAATAAACAAACATAGTGAAAGTTTTAAAACATGAGGAGAATAAGTCTAAGATGACTTCCCTGCTTAGTTTAGCAGAAGCATATTGGCGTCAAGTGTGAATGGAAATCAAACCAGAAGCAATGAAAATCAGACAGCAAATGAATGTGCCAAAAAAAAACAAAAGAAAGAATATAAGGTGAAGGATCAGATGAGAAGGCAAGCAATGAGGAAAATGCATAAATATAGTTGCAAGTACAGAAAACTCTTGGAGCAATCTCATGTTGAATAGGATCAAATGCAGGAATGGTTAAGGAGAGATTAATTTACACCAAAAGATGAAAGGTTAATATTGATGGCCCAAGATAGTGGACTACATACATTGAACAGAATTGAAACAGTCGCACATCTTGTTGCTGGGTGTGATACACTAATGGCAGAAGGACCTTACACTGAAAGGCATAATACTGTGGCAAGACTGTTGCATTGGGATTGTGCAAACATTAGAATACTGAAGTAGATGAGATTCCAAGATGGTGGTCGGCTGATTGGCACCCTTTCCATGGAGCTCCTACTGTAATTTTACCTTTAATAGCCTTAATTACTTTTGAACGATAACTGCTGCTGGTTGCTGACTTTAAAGAACTATAAAAACTTGTCTGATAAAAATTTGGGTGTTTTTACTGGTAAAATTTGAAAATATCCACTTTTTATTCAATTCCTGGGATAAGTGACACGTGCATCCAAGAGGCCTGAGGGAAAAGTTTATGCCTGACAGCTTCGCGCTTCTGACAGTTGGCGCTACTGACATTCTGAGCTTATCATCAGTTACCAGTTATGACAGACAACGCGGATGTCATGGATACCCAAAGTACAAAAGCAAAAATTTCGTCAATACTTTCTCCGGAGAAAGACAATACTTATAAAAGGTTGAGAACCACTAAATCACCAACAGATAGTGGTACCACAAGTAATAAAACAAGCGCTAAAGGTAAACCCGACCCTAACCTTCACATAGATGATCTTAAATCAGCGCTTCAACCAATACATGATGCTATTCAGGGCCTCTCTGACCAGGTGTCTGGTCTCACTAAGTCTATTAACAATCTAGTGCAAAGAGTTGACACTCTCGAACAAAAAACACAAAAAAATGACTTTCAAATAAACCTAATAACTGTTGACATAAAAAATAACTCTGCGCTTATTGAGGAATTACAGTCCAAAATAACAGATCTCGAAGCTAGGAGCCGTGACAACAACATTATTGTCAAAGGCTTACCTGAAACCTATGATAACCAAAATCTGAGGTTAATATGTGGTCAGATTTTCAGTGCCTTACTGGTTCCGGGAAATTCAACAGAGAATTTAATAATTGAAAGGGCTCACAGAGCCTCTAGACACCGACAAGATGCACCAACTCCTCGTATCATCTATACAAAGATACTAAACTTCCAAGATGTACAAAATATTCTGAATGCTGCCAAAAAACAAAAAATCCTTATATGGAACAGTCATAAAATTACCTTCACTCAAGACCTGCCACACCAAATAAAATTAAATAGACAGAAACTGGCTCCTTTCTGTGCGGATTTGATAAAAAGAAATGTGAGATTCCAAATGAGGTACCCAAATATCCTCTCATTCACCTATAAAGAAATAAAATATTCAATGAATACCCCAAGTGAAGCCAAGGATGCCTACTCCAAAGCCTTTAATTCTTATCCGGTTATATAACAGAATATTTCTGTACAGTTCTGGTGTCAACCTGGTCATTGGTGAAGAAAAGAAGGAAGGCTGGTAATTGCAAACACCGTTAATTGTATGCGCTCTTCACTTCACTATATTACAGTATCATCGGGATGTACAGTGCCTGGTTTTTTTTTGTTTTTGTTTTTTTTTTATTCTTAAAGTAATTTGTTTACAACCAAAAGAAAAGGTTTGCTCGTTGGTCTGTCAGTATTTTGTTATATATATCCTTTGAGTTTCTTAATGCTAGCTTTGTATTCAACTGCCAGTTCTACTGCTAAATGCGTGACTGGCCCTGCTAAGCTCAGAGACTTTATTCCATGCATCGCTAGTCCTATAGAGCTAGCTAAAAATACAAATAAAATAAAATGATGTGGTCTATCATTTGCTTGGCATCGTTTGTTTTATGGCTCTGCTTGGGAACGTTGGTCCTGGATGTGTTTACAGTCGTCGGAACACTTGTTTGTGGTACAGACGACAGATAGCTAGTCTTCTGCACTTTCAGTGTCATCCCTGCAGTGGCAATTATAGATGCCTTATTCATCTCGATGCAATACTCAGTTGTTGTGTTTATTATTCTCTAGGTTATTCTGTTTGTTTATTGTAATTCTGTCTGCCATGTCGGAGATTACGTTTGGCTGAAATCCACAAACTCTTCATCATACAGACTGCCGGTATGCTTATCTATGTGGTGGTTTCTCAAATATATTTATCTGTATATATTATTGTTTTATGACTTTGACACCCTGTGAGGATTTAAGTGTTTTTTCAAATCCAAATCTCTTATGTTTATTAATTATAATATAGGTATATCATATATTTGCTTATATATTAATATCTACTTCCTTGCATATTACTCAAACATAATAATATAAGTTTCTGTGATTCTGTTTATTGTGTAATCTATGCAAGGTAACTTTCCCAGTAGATGTCACCACACGATTATCTCAGCTGTGACTTAGAGTGTATTATATTATTAGCTTATGCAGGCTGAAACCAAGGGTAGCAAGAAGTTGCTGTAGTTTTTAAAAAAGAGAGAAAAGAGTGCCCCCAGGTCAACACTTCAGATTTTTAATTCAGTTGCTACATTGTGGAAAAAGCATTTATAGGCAGAATCAAGTGTTTTAGTGTTCCAAGGGTCCTCAGCTTATCTTGTTTGGTCTATATCTGTATTTGCTATTTGCCTCCCTTGCTGTTGTATGTTTGCATTGTTTTGTTCTCCCTCCTTGGTGATGTCTGTTGTTGAAAGTAACATGAAGATGTTACACTTCCAGTGTTCTGCAGGTGTGCATCCCTTAGCCTCACTGATGCTGTAAGTAATATGAAGATATTACACTTCCAGTTTTCTGCTAATGTGTATCCCTCAGCCTCAGTGATGCTCTAAATAAAATAAAGATGGTACATCTCTAGCGTTCTGCTAGTGAGCATCCCTCCGCCCCACTGATGCTGTAAGTAATATGAAGATGCTACACTTCCAGTGTTTTGCTAGTGTGCATCCCTCCGCCACACTGATGCTGTAAGTAATATGAAAATACTACACTTCCAGTGTTGTTACTTATGTTATTTACTCTAACATAATAATATAACATAATCCCATTTTATTGCGGGTAGTTTTTTTTTTTTTATTATGCTAACGCAGGTGTCAGGAATTTTGGAGTCTTATTTTTTTTTATTTTTATTTTTTTTTCTCTTCCTCTAGCGCTTACAATTTCTTGAGCTTTAAATATAAATTATTTATAGACAAGTTTTATCTAGTAGAAGTGTGACTGTCAAGTAAGATATTGGTATAGTTAAATTTTAATCTACAATGGTCCATAAGTATAGTTTAGTAGTTTATAAATAACTACTATACATTGTTTTTTTCTCTTCTTTTTAAGAATCTAGCAAGATAACTAGTAAAAGTGGTACTTATTATGTTCTATTTTATTTTAATCAGGTTCCTTTTGCTTATTACCCTTCTTAGTAACTAACAATTTTACAATGTATATATGACAGTTATAGGATAGAAAAGTTTTTTGTCCTATTCTAGTGTTGTGTTCTCAATTAATCGTACAACTAAACTTTTCTTTTCCAGTGGAGACATGCTATTTTCTGACAGTACAATAAGATGATTCTATATATTACTTAATGACCAGTGGTAGCTTTTGTTTTTACTTATTAATATTTTTATGCTTTTTATCTCATTATTCTATGGCTCTTGTATCTCCTTCTTTCCTTTTTTTGTTTGTTTTCCTTTCTTCCTCCTTTTTACATGGCTACTTTAAGTTGTATTTTTATGAGCTCATGGATAGGTTTTCTAATATAGCCTGGTCTTGGAAACAGATTGAATTGTATATATGTATATATTGTTGTATTGCTAGTTTTTTTAATTTTTGTTTTTTTCTTAACTCATATGTCAAGAATTATTATGCTAACCTAACACAAAAATTCCTGTTTAACTACGTGTTTGTTCCTTCCACTAGTATTGTGGGGTGGGTAGGCACCGGGGATTTATGGAAGGAACTGCATTTCTGCCTTTATTATTTCTTCTTTGTGTCTTTCTCCCTTTTCTCTTTATATCTTTTTTGTATTTGCACCTTCCTTTCTCAAGTTTGTTATCTTTCAAAGGTAGTCAATTTACTCCTTTCATTCTTTATCACTTATAAGCTCAATTTATCTACTCTTACTATACCATGACTTTGTTTATTGATTCATGGAACATTAGAGGTCTTCAAAATAAAGCCAAAAGAGCACTCCTCTTTCACCTGGTTTTTAAATCACATGCAAGTATATGTTTTCTTCAGGAAACACACAATTATAATAAAGATTAGGTTAAGGACTGTGAAAAGAAATGGGTGAAATCCATTATTTCTGCAGGAAATAATTCAAATGCTAGAGGTGTAGCGATAATCATCAAAAAATCCTTCCAAGGTACCATCCTTAATGAAAGATCTGATGTAAATGGTAGATGGTGTTTGTTTTCTTCCCAATTTCCCAATATTAATAAGCCAATTTTATTTTTCAACTTATATGGCCCGTGCTCCCAACAACATATCTTTATTACAGAAATTCACAATATTTTAGCAACTTTTAAAGACCATTATATTATAGCAGGAGGTGATTGGAATGCCGTTATTGATCCTAACACAGATCGTACTAGTAAATCTCCTTATTATAATCTTCAATCCTCCTCTGCCTTGGAAGATTTAATGTATGATATTAGTCTTATTGACCCCATATCCTTGAAAGATCATATAACTAAGGATGAGTTATATACTTACTACTCAAAATGTTACAAATATTGGTCGAGGCTGGATTTCTTTCTAATCTCTGAATCCCTCACACACTTTAAAATTAATCTCTCTTTAGAACCGAGATCCTTATCGGATCATTCCAAGATATCCATAAATATTAACCCGATTCAAAGAGTAACTTCCCCATGTACTTATAATAATTGGACACTTAACAATAATTTACTTCGTAACAAGGATATAATTCAAGAAATCACTGAAACACTAACTAATCTTACCCTTGACCTTGAACTCTCTAATATACCTATAGATATACAATGGGCTGCATGTAAAGCCTATATTAGAGGTAATCTAATTAACAAAGCCTCTTATTTTAAAAAAATGTATAAAAGCAAAGAAATTGAACTTACGAATAAGCTTTGTGAATTAGAAAAACAACAAAAACTTAATGCAGACCCCATCAGAGACAATTTAATAAATGAAACACAAATCCATTTACTTCAATTACATAATCAGAATTTAACCATTTTTGAACAAAGGATGATTGCGATTTACTCTGAGTGGGCACAAACCCCATCTAAACTTCTTGCAAATATAATTCGGAACACCCAAGAACCCCCTAAAATATCTCGTCTGCACTTTAATAGCAAGATTTATAATTCTGATCAGGAAATTATACAACTTTTTTCCAACCTGTTCTCTGACATTTATTCCAAAGGAGATACAGATCATATTCTACATCAAAATATGATTGATTTCCTGAATTCCATTAAATTCCCTTCCATTAATAAAATTCAATGTGACATGCTCTCAGCTCCATTAAACCTACAAGAAATCCAATATACTATTTTGAATCTCAAGTTAGGTAAATCCTCTGGCCCTAATGGCTTCACAGCTGAATTCTTTAAAACTTTTGTCTCAATAATTTCTCCTGTCCTGCTGAAAGTATATAATTATGTAATAAAATATCAGATATTCATTGGAATACTTCAAAAACAATCTTAATTCTAAAAAAATCAAAAGGACAAATCAGATCCACACAATTATCATCCCATCTCTTTAATAAATATTGATATAAAGATTTTAGCTTCGCTTTTAGCCAATAGACTTAGAAAAGTTCTTCCATCTATAATCTCCATGGAACAATCAGGCTTTATGTCATGTAGACATACATGGGATAACACTTTAACTCTAGACTCCTTAACTCATCTACTGAAAAAAGATAAAAATCCATTTTACGCTTTAACGCTAGATGTGGCAAAAGCTTTTGACAGGGTTAACTGGAATTTCCTTTTTCATTCCTTATCACATTTTAACATTCCCTCCTCCTTTATAGATATGATTAAAGTTTTATACAGTAAATCTTCTACTTGTCTATGGATAAGCAAGACTCTTTCCAAACCTATACAAATAACTAATGGCACCAAACAGGGTTGCCCATTATCTCCTTTCCTCTTTAATATATTCATTGAACCCCTATTTCTTTATATAAAATCAAATACATTTCATACGATTCCTAAAGTAATGAATACTAAAATACTTCTTTCAGCTTTTGCTGATGATTTAATTATTTATTTTCAACTTCCGAACACTGATCTTCACAAGATTGAATTTTCCATTAATGCCTTCTCAAAAGCTTCAGGTTATCAGGTAAATTTCCAGAAATCTCACATCTTTCCTATTAATCCTCTAGGTTATAAACCAAATTATTTTCCTGCATCCCCCTTTAAAACAACTTTCGATATCAAATATTTAGGGATTTATTTTGATCATAATCATTCATCTACATTTCAAAATAATCTGCTCAGATCTTGGTCTAAAATATCTCTTGATATTCTTAGGTGGGAAAAGTTGAAGTTATCTCTCTTATCCAAAGCAGCTATAATTAAAATGAATATACTCCCCAGAATCCTTTTTCAGTTTAACTCGATAGATCAGATAATACCAAAGTCCTTTTTGACCAAGATTGGTAAAGATCTAGCTAAATTCATTTGGTATCTCAAATCTGTGAGAATTGCATATAATAAATTAACCATTCCTAAATGTCAAGGGGGCTTGGGCCTTCCAAACTTTCATCTATATTATTCAATAATTTCAGCAAGTAGATTATTATACATTTCCAAACTTAAATTAGCAGACTATAATTCTTATCCTACCTGGGCTAAATTATGGTTTAAACAAATTCTTACCGTGAACTTAAATCCAGCTGCTCTTCCCTATCTTTCACAGGACTCTTTAAGAAGCCTCAAACTTTTAAATAATTTAAAACAAAAGGTTAATACTTTTCAAAATTTGTTAAAACTCATCAGTCTTGACAAAACCCTCCCCTTACTTCAACCCCTACACCTAAATCCCAATATAAAAATCAATAACCTTCCTATTAACCTCTCCAACTTCCCATTAATTAAGAATCTTTTGGTTTGGGACATACTCAAACATAACAATGAATCATTGTCTAATGTATGCAAAATTCTAAAAATTAATAAGAAATACTTAATAATTATTAGGCAAATACGTGATGTCTTTACCTATAAATTCATACACCTTTTAGACAACGGACAAAATATGTCCATACTAGAATCTGTGTTGCAGAATCTAACTCTACCCAAAAAAATGCTCTCTAATTTGTACAAACTCATATCATCCATGATCAATAGTAGAACATATCTCTTTTCAAACTATTGGGATAAATATAACCCTCTTCTTTCACATTCTCAGAAACTCTTGGCCATAAAAAACACTATAAATTTTTCCCCTTTCAAGAACCTTTTCTATACACAGCTAATGATCAACAATAATGCTTACTTCACTCCGGCTAAATTAGCTAAGTTTGACTCTAATGAATCTCCCTCTTGTCCCTGCTGCTCAGCGCCCTGTGCTGATTTAATGCATGTTTTATGGTCCTGTAATTACACTCATAAACTTTGGACATCTTTAAAGGTCCGCCTCCTAAAAATGGGTTATCATAAATCTACCCTTTCTTGGGAACTAGCCATTCTCCATATTCCTATGTGCACCCTTTCTAAACTTGACACGCATGTGATGGTTTTTCTATGTTCACTCATGAAATTATACATCTCAAAAAATTGGTTGGACCGCACTAAGCTTTGTTGGAACAACTTTAAATCAATGGTTCTTACGTATATGGCTGCGCAGAAATTCATTAGTAGGAGTCCAAAGAGGAGTGCTCTTTATTCAAAAATTTGGTCTAAGATCAATACCCTCCTCCTTATCTCTACTTAAGGCTATCCTGTGTTCTGCAATTGCTATGTTTTGTTTTGTGCTTTCTACTTAGTTTTATATTCTCTTTTCTCTATTGGGCAGTTTGTTAGGTTGGTAATCTAAAAAAAATGTTTTTCTTTTCTTTCTTCGTTTTGTTTTATTAATTTCCACTGCATAATTTGTGAATTATATATGAATAGTTTGTATTGTATTTACCTTGCTATAACCTGTTTGTTTTTTTTTTCCATCATTTGTTTTGTTAAAAGAAAATTATTAATAAAAAGTTTTTGGAAAAAAAAATAGAATACTGAAGTAGCTGAAAAACACTGGAAACATGAGTCACAAACATGAGAAATATCATTATAGAAAATGATATAAATAGTAGCCCAGTAAAAGAAGACAAAAGTAGCACTGATCATTGAAATTGCTACACCCAGTGGCTGCAGTGTGTTGTGTATAGAGAGACACAAAGCCATAAAATGCCAGGATTTACAGGCAGAAACAAGGGCAATGTGGAAGAAGGATACCCAGATAGTTCCAAGAGTAGTAGGAACAATGGGTCTTAAAAAAAAGAATTTACAGTTGTACTTAGATATGTTACCAATACATGTAACTCTGTATAAATTGAAGAAGGAGTCAGTTCTGGGCACATTGAGGGTGCTGTGAAGACCACTTCTGACTAACATTGAAGATTGAAACAATACTAATTTCATGAACTTTAATCATAGTTTGACTTAGTGGTCCACTCTCATCATGGTATTAGAAACCCAAAATATTTGGAGAAATTAAACCAAGATGGAGAGCATAATATTTCTTGGGCACCCCCAAAGGACCCTCTACTGGCATACTGCAGCTCAACTCTGAGATGTAAAACACCACCGTGGGAAAGCAACAAATCTGATCACCTATGCAGAGATGCCAGAAACTCCTCCATCTCCAAAAATGGTGGTTCAACTGATGAGCTGACTCCTGTTCCCTACCTTCCTGTGGAAGGCAGCCAGCATGATTTTTTGCATCATGAATCATGTCAATGACCCTGTGTCTGACCTGCTTATAGCTGTGGTCCTAGCCACTGACAGCATTAACATCTACTATGACAGCTTCCCAAACACAGTCATGACAGACTGAGTATCTGTTAGCTATGGAGATGAATGACTAGTACCAGAACTTCACTGTGTGCATGGGAGAACTTGCTCTTCCATGTTTTATCTTTGCCAAGCATGGTGATGTGTCACTGTGTGAGTATGTCACTAAGGGCTGCTTGTTAAAATAGACTGAAAATAGTGTACAATCAATCTGGTTTAGTGGCTCAGGAATAGTAATATGAGCACATAACAGTATGCTGGGCTTCCATAAAGTACTATATGGCACAGGACAACCCCTCCCCCCAGCCCAACTCAGTCAGTCACCCCTACGCAACAGTAAATCTTTCCAAATGCAGCTTTCACAGAGCTATACACCATTAACATGAGCAGTTATGTAGGTAACCTCAGATGTACAGCTGATATGGTCCCCTTCCACACAATCACAGCTCTTCACTTACAATGTGGATGTCAGCTGAACTGTCATGTATTATGTGGTAACCTGTATGAGTACAGCTGACGTACTTGGCCTGCACAGCTGGCCTTAGGCATAGGCCAACTAGGCAGGGGTGCTTTTCCAGTAGTGTAGGTGGACCAGGATGGTGGCACCGGGTGGTGTGGTGTGAGGCGCTGTGGAGCCATTTTGCCTAGGGCACCAGTTGACCTAAGGCCGCTCCTGTTGGCCTGTCTCCACAACTGTGAACTGATAATACAGCTATCCAGCTTATGGTTAGAATGCATACCAGGTGTATTGACTCCAGATGGCTGCAGGTGACTATTTACCAACACTGTCCAACACCAACAGTACAAAAGCATACCCTTACACTTAATACATTGACAATTTACTTCATTAAACAGGTCGATTTATCCTAACATATCTCAACCTGCATGACCTGGCACCTTTAAATGCTGTATTACAAAATTGCTTTGGGATGTGCCTCCGATTAACTTTACCATTACTCATGTACAGGCTCTTTGCTTCACGTGAGTACTTTACTGTTGTTAAAAACATTTAACTTTCACTGCAGATATTGCAACATACATTGTTACCTAAAGGAATACATCTGTTAGCAGCTACAACAAAGGATCTGGAAGGAAAATCTTGCAGGTACCTTAAGCAATAAGTATTCCCACTTTTCTCATCACCAATCAGCTCCCACAGGTGTAGATACTTCTTTAATGTATGTGCTATGTCCTCTTTCATGGCAGGATTAACCTTTACACAGCCAACAGGGTTTATAAGTACAGATTTAATTGTCTGAGCTTGATGATTATGTGTACGAGGGTACAGCTCATGCATGTATGCATGTTTCTGAATCACTCATTCTACATATCCTTCCTGGAGGCAGTGTCTTACATACAGGCTTACATAGTGTCATGTACTCACCTAAGTGAAGCAAAGAGCCTGTACATGAGTAATGGTAAAGTTAATCGGAGGCACTACCAGGCTATACCTCATATCATGCTTTTCGGCCCCAAAACCCAGACCGAACCACAAAAGGAGGGGGAGTTTCCATATTTATCAAGGATATCCACACCTCCAGGTTAGTGGCATTGCACGAAGTATCGGAGACCATCCATGTGCAAGACTGCTTTTCAGTTTATAGCATCCTACAGACCACCCTCTCAAAGTCAGGAATCCCACTCGGCTTTCCTGAAAACATTGGAGAACATGAAGATCTCTCCGAACACCATTATATTGGGTGACTTCAACTACCCAAACATTGATTGGGAGCACTACTCAAGCCCCAGCACCTTAGCCCAAAGGTTCCTGGAAATTATAAACTCAAATGCTATGGAACAACTAGTCACCACTCCCACAAGAGGGGACAACATACTAGACCTGATCATTACCAACATGGGGACTCTATGCTCCACACCAGAAGTATATCCCTCACTGGTAAGATCAGACCATAAATTAATTTCACTGGATGTCCACATCCTGACCCCACCCCCAGCCCAGAAAACCACAGTGAAAAACTTCTCAAAAGCGAACTTCTCACTTCTCAAAACCAAAGTGGAATCCTTCAAGGCCCCAGGGCAAGTGGAAACTACGGCCCAAACTTCAGAATCCTATATAAATGCATTCTACGGACATCTCGAGGAATGCATGGATCATGCTATCCCAAACAAAACCAAGACCCAATCATCCAAAGGCAGGCATCCAGTCTGGTGGACCCCTGCCATAAATAAACTGTACAACAGAAGGAAGAAGCTACTACATGATAGAGCAAAATCCCTAATAGGGAAGGCATCTCTGATCAGTACTAGCAAAAATTTATGATCCCTCATAAAATCCTCCAAGGCCAGCTTCGAGACAAAAATTGCACAGGACACCAAAGACAATCATAAGGCTTTTTTCAGTTATGTTAGGAACCTGGGATGCAACTCCCAGACTTGTTCTGAGTTGATTCTAAACGACAAAAAATACACTGAACCCACAGACATCACCAATATCCTGGCAGACAGGTTCAATGCAAACTTCTCCACCTCCTCCCCCCCAAAAGAGCAAGTATCTATCCCGGCAGAGGGCTGCCTCCCAAACATCTCTGATGCTCAGGTGAAGGCTGCCCTCTCCAAAGCAAAACACACTGCTTCCATGGGACCAGATGGCATCCCAGGTTGCATCCTACATGAACTCCAAGAGGAACTAATCCCTCAAATAAAACAGCTATACAATCTCAGCCTCACTACAGGATATGTGCCCACAGAATGGCATAGAGCAACAGTGGTCCCACTCCACAAAGGTGGAGCCTCTACGGACCCTGGAAACTATCGCCCCATAAGCCTGACTAGCTTAGTCTGCAAGGCTATGGAGAGGATCATCATGGAGCTCATAAACAAAGACATTGGGGACCTACAGACACTAGATCCTACCCAGTTTGGCTTTGTCAAGGGCAGATCCTGCCTTTTGAACCTGGTTGACTTCTTCAAAACAGTCACCAAAGCCATAGATGAAGGGAAGGTAGTCTACACAGCCTATCTGGACCTTGCAAAAGCATTTGACACAATACCCCACTCGGGCATCATAGATAAGCTATCCAGCTTAAATATAAACCCCTATGTCACAAGATGGGTCACAAACTGGCTCAAAGACAGAACCCACAGAGTGAGAGTTGCTGGAGCCATGTCAGACTCAAAACCGGTCACAAGTGGCGTCCCACAGGGTTCTGTCCTGGGACCACTCTTGTTCGGTATATACTTTTCCGAGGTACAGGCAAATGTGGGAGGACTATGGCTCACCAAGTTTGCAGATGACTGCAAACTGGGCGCCATAATCGACTCTCCAGCTGACAAAAACATCCTTCAAAAAGGTCTCACAGAGACAGATAACTGGTGCCAGCACCATGGTTTAAAGCTAAATGCCAAAAAATGTATAGTCATACCCTTTGGCAAAAACAATGTGCCCACAAATTACCACATAGGTGGAAACCCATTAAGTGCAGAGAAAGTTATTAGGGACCTGGGGACCCAAGTTGATAACAATCTCTCCTTTGAAAACCACATTGCCAAAGTGGTTAGAAAGACCTTCTACATAGCCCACCTCATCACGAAGGGTTTCACATCTAGATCAAGAGAGGTAATCGTGCCCCTTTATTCATCCCTCATCAGGCCCATCATAGAATACAATGCCCTTTTGGGATGTACCTTACCTGACACCTGCAGCAATTAGAGAGACCCCAAAAGTATCTCACCAAGAGGATTAAGGGTCTCAAACAGATGCCATATGCTGCTCGGTTAAAAAAACTCCAGCTCTACTCAGTTGCATACCACCTACTTCGAGGTGATCTATGCCTGACATACAAAGCTATGTCAAATCCAGAATTAATGGACATGCTCCACCTCAGTAAAACTAAATCCTTTAGAGCCACACGCTTGAGGGACTTGAACCTCAGCATAGTAATAAATAGAACTTGCTGGAGGGACAGGTTCATAACCCAGAGGCTCCCTTCGCTCTGGAATAGAATTCCAGTTCATGTGAGGCAGAGCACCTCACTGAATCTCTTCAAGAAGAATCTCGATAGGTGGATGGGGGATCGTAGGTTTGTCCCAGGGATTACTTCCGTGTCACTATTAGACAGAGGCACAGTAAACTAAACCTTAAAAAGGGCACAGTATACTCAAATCAGGGGTGGTGTAAGCCATACAGAATCGGGCTAGGCTTATAATTGCCCCAGGGCAGATAGCCTAATATGAACCTATGAACCTATGAACCTAAGTACCTGTGAGGTTAACTGAGCATGTGTGGGTGCTTTAATGCCAGAAAGTGTTCTTTGCATTTCATGGTTTAAGCAACCTAAGTATATATAAGTATTGTTTTCTTTAGTGTATACCGTAGTGCACAATTATTCTGACATCAGTGGAGAGGGTTATCACCCTTGTGTAAAGGTTTTATTAGCTATATACTGGGGAATTCAACAGTCAGAATATATAACACAGTTCTCTCCAGTAAAAGTGCAAACACCACACCATACAGTCAAGATCCTACTGTATTCAGACAGACTCAGAGCTGTAAATCAAGCCACATTACCTAAGTGGATTATAGCTTTAAAACAGAAAAACATTTCAATAGAAGTTGGGAAAAATATTACCTGTCTCAACAGTTGCTTTATAAAGGGACTCCTCATGTTTGTGAGGAAAAGATGGACAAGGTTCCTAATTCACATTTTTCAGTCCAATTTAATACAGAGGCCAAGTGTGTGTATGTGGATGGTTCAAGATTTTATGAGGAAGGCACATATTATACAGCATTTACAGTTTACACTAACACTGCACAACCAGAGACTCATATGATTAAGCTTCCTGGGTATCTGTCAACCCAATGAGCAGAGATGGAATCTGTGTTATATGCTATAAAGCAGTATGAAGACAGTTAAACATTATTAGTGACAGCTCCTATGTGGTAACAGCCCTTACTATATATTTGAAAATTTGGGCTAGGAGGGGATTTGTGGACAGCAAAGGTAAACCTATTACAGCATGCAGCAGTTCTGAAGGAATTAAATGACTTAGGGTGGAAAAACAGAAATAAATGGAGCATCTGCAAAGTAAAGGCACATCAAGTGAAAGACAGTAATCTTCACATTATTGCCAATTCTATATCTGATGCAGCAGCAAAGAAAGCTGCCAAGGAGGGGATTCCTCTATATCCAGTGCAGTGGGAGGAGATTAATGTGGAAAGAGGAGGGGATTCCTCTATATCCAGTGCAGTGGGAGGAGATTAAGGTAGAAGGTATGATGGAGGTGAGCCAAGTGAGCTCAACAATTGAGGCACCTCTGGCAAAATCCAAGACATGTAGGGGGATGCTGATGACAGGGCAGAATGCGAAGTTGCCAGTCCTGTCCATGGAGTAAAGTTGTGTGTGTACAAAACAGAACAAGGGGCCCTTTTGCCCTACATACCAAAATTATTGGCTAAGCAGTTAATCAAGTACAGCCATCAGCTACTGGGTCATGTAGAATTTCAGAAAATCTGGCCTATCATAAAGTATAAGTTTAGGAATCCACAGCTGAAAAAAACTATGTAAAAAATTCAGGAGGAGTGTATAATATGTCTGCAGACTAACCCTATGCTGAAAAAACCTCAGATGCAGAGAGTGCCGGTTTCAGAGGGAGCATGGTACAGTATACAGATAAATTTTGCAGGACCTTTTCCTCCAGCAAAAAGGGGTTGCCAATACTTGTTGGTAGTGGTAGACACTTTTACCAAGTGGGTGGAAGCTATTCCCAATAAGGACATGACAGCAAAATCTACAACATCTGCATTATGGAATAATATTTTCTCCCACTGGGGATGGCCCCAGATCATGGAGTCTGACAACGGTACTCAGTTCACAAGTCAGGTTATGAAAGAAGTGTGTAACCTGTTAGGGATACAGCAGAGATTCCATGTTCCATATCACCCACAGTCTAATGGAATAGCAGAAAGAATGAATAGGACCATTAAGGAGAGACTTACAAAAGCTTGTATTGAGAAGGGACCTAACTGGGTCATGCATGAGCATCACCTAATGCTAAGTCAGGAATTTCACCTTTTGAGTTAATGACAGGAAGAAAAATGCTATTGAATTTTCTCTTTCACTTATCTATGGGTTTACAGCCTTCTTATTTTACTGTGACACATCACCAGGTTTGGTTACAAACTTTGCAGGAATCCATCAACAACATGAATATATTTCATACAGGCAGGATGTACAAGATGTTTGGAGATCCAGCTGACACTGTGCAGTTAAAACAGGGCCAACAGGTCATGTTAAAGTGATTTGTGTCCGGAGGCTGTTTTGTCTCAAATTGGGAAGGACCATACACTACAGTCAAACAGGTAGGGCTTCTAGTGTATAAAATCAAGAGGAATGGTTAGAATCACAGAGACAAGAAATTTAAAATTGTACACATTGATCAATTAAAGCTTGTTAGGAGTGCAGATGCAAATTCAAGAAAATAATACTGCTTTTTGTGCTTTACAGGTCGTAATACTGAATATATTGCCTGCTTTAGATGTTTTGAATATAGTCTTTTAAAATGGGCATCTGTCAACAGCAGTCATCCAGCCTTGCACAAGAGATGGATGAGGGGAGGATTGGAAGGCCTAGTTGTACAAGGGACACTGAAACTGTAGGGAGGCCTTTCCAATACCACAGCAGTGACTTGGGACGATGGAGTGTAAGGCTCACATTAGTATTGTTGCTTGGCTTGATTGTGTACGTTGCAAGGTCTGTGATGCTTCATTCGTCTAGTGTGACTGGATTACTGGCAGAAGAACTACATCTGAAGATGACAAGTGACTATAAAACAGTTTATGTGCCAGAGAATGAAACCTTTATAGCTTATTCTTTTTTTAATGTTTCTTTAGATATAGTAGATTTTCAATGGTATAGATATAACAATACATTTGCAGCTGAAAGCTCTCCAGGTGTAGCATCTCTAAGCCGTTGAGGGCCTGATCACTTTGGGTCCCCCTCCCCCACTTGTGTGAGCAAGGAATCCTCTCACTCCAGCTAAAAGCAAAGAAAACTCTAACCAGCAATCATCCAAAAATAGACTGCAGACCCTGGTTTAACTCCAGGAATATTGTTGCCACTTGTGTAGTAGCCACTGAGGACCTGATCGCTTTGGGTCCCCCTCCCCATTGTGTGACCAAGGAATCCTCTCACTCCAGCTAAAAGAAAAAAACCTCTAACCAGCAATCATCCAAAAATAGACTGCAGCCCCTGGTTTAACTCCAGGAACCTTGTTGTTGCCGCTTGTGTAGTGTAGGTGACAGCTTTTGTAACTACTGTTATGCCTTGTTAAAATCAGTCAGCTAGAGTGCATACCCCACGGGCAATAGCTGCAAACCTTCTTCCTCTTAGCCCACCCCTACCCCTTTCATTCTGTTTCACTGTTATAGTTTATATTTTGATATTAGAAGCTTATGTTTTTGTTTTTGCTTGCTCCCAATTTCAGTAAACCTGATTCAGAGCTCCTCTAAATGATAGTTTAGACTACTTTATAATGTCACAGTATTACTAGCTTAAAAGTGATTCCAATAGCTTCTTTCAAAAATAAGGGCATGAATATAAGCTATTTTAATAATTGTGTCTTTATGTAAAGCTTTTTTGTTTGTTTAATTATCATAACTACCTGCCATGTGAAAACTCTTTTTTCTCTCCTCCACGTTTGTCTCTCTTTCTTCCTAAAGTACCCTACTCCCCATTGCGCTGTTCCTGATATAGTCTCTAACAACCTACCTACCTGGTGACAAAGCACCCTATCGAAATACCTGCTGTCTCATCTAACAGCCTTATTTTCCCTGCACCCTCTCTCAAGGAAGCAAGAAAGTATGTGGTTGCCTAAGTCTTGCTTGTAAAGCTGACTACCATCTACTATTGCTTCAGTGGTTCTAAAGTACGCTACAAGCCTGAACAGCCAGCAGCCTTTTCCCCCCTCCTATCTACCCTGTATCCAACAAACATCTTCTACTTTATAATAACCCCCTTTACTAGCTATCACTCCTTCCCTAGTTCTAAACCAGCTAGTTCCCTTACATACTTACCTGCAATACTAGATCTGCCCACTAGGTGGCACCCTTATCCCATCCTTTATCTCCTGCTTATCCCGCTGTATTTCTTCTGTAATTACACTACATCTCTTAAGTCCTAGACCTGTTGTTATTTTCTCACTTACCCTTTACTTCAACTGTCTATACCCGCATGTTTTTTTTCTCATAGACTTCTGTTTTATCTTTGATCTTTCCCACTTCTGACTTGCCTAAATTTCCCTCAGTTACTAGCATTGCTGATAGTTTCTTCTCTAGCTTCTCCTTCACTTGTCTCTACCTGCTCCATTCGCTCTGTGGGCTCACTCCGCTCCCCTACCCTACCCCCAAATCCCACCCACCCCAGGGGTCCTACTCTTATACCATCTAACCACACCCCTTCCACCAATCACAAACCCTTCACCATTGGCCACTTAACTCCAATTCCCTCCTTTCACTTACCACTCCCTATTTCTCCCACCACATCCTCCACCTATTCCTTTCCACACCTAGTATACCGCCGACCCTATAACAACAACCTAACAACTTACCCTTCCAGATGTATAAGCTCCCCATCCCAGCCCTCTTACAGAGGTTACTCATACTTACAATTCTACCACCTCTAACTTTAGCTTACCTGCTAACCTCCTATGAACACCCATTATATCCACACCTTCTCTACCTCAATAAGCTATCTACCTCTCCTTCTCTACCTATTTTCACTAACCATGTTAACATAACATCTACACCCAGCTATCTACTAGCAAAATGCCATAGGATAGCTCACATTAGATATGACTCTCCCAATCCCAGAAAATCTCTACCTCTATATAGTAAATTCCCAAATCCTAGACTTCAAACACTACTCTTCTCTTTAAAAGATGGAGACATTCACCCAAACCCAGGCCCAACAACTGCTACTACCATTCAACTCCTCAACCCCAACCCCTCTACTATCCATTCCCTTACCAAACCACCTAACTCACTCTTATTAGCTCAACTCAACATATGTAGCATTAATAACAAAGTTGCACAACTCCATGCTCTCTTGGAAGTCTACTCCTTTGACATTCTTTGTTTAACAGAAACTTGGTTAAAACCTGTAACTAAAGACAATGAAGTCATCTGACCTGGTTATAATATTTTGCGACTTGACCGTGCAACCAAAAAGGGTGGTAGTGTAGCTATCCTATTTAAATCTGGGTTACAGATTACTACCAACGACTATAAATCATCTCAAGACTCCAGTGCTGACATTCTTATTACCAAGCTTCAACTTAACATATTCAAATCCATCTATATTATCTGTATCTATCTTCCTCCTGGTAATAACATTGCCACCATAGAAAATATCCTTTGTCGGTTATCCCAAAATTTACCCCAAGAAACCATAATCCTAGGTGATTTTAACATTGATTGGAAGTGTTGTAGCAGTAGCCACCCTACCAGCCATATTAACCTTTTTGGATTTTCTCAAACCATTACCTCCCCTACCAGGATAAACAAGCCTAATAAGAAAGAAAGTACCTTAGATTGGATTCTCATAAATAATCATCCATAGACATATGAAGCTGGAACCCTCCCTGATGATGTAAGTGACCACTCACTAACCTACATCATCAGACTTAAATCCAATCTACCTAATCCAACCATATCTAGGACAATTAGAACCAAGAAAAACTTCAACCCCAATCTCTTCCAGAGAGAACTAAGAGCATGTAACTAGTCTCCCTTAAAATACCTCACACTGGAGGAAGCTGTTAATTACTTTAATTCTAAATTCCCAGCCATACAAGACCACCATGCACCAACCCGCTCTATTAGAATGAGAACTAAATTTGCCCTATGGCTTTCAAAAGAAACTAGGCAAAAAATCCATCTCAGAAATATACTGGAATAAATCTCGTTTAACTAAAAACCCAGTAGACCAACAAAACTTCAGACAGCTGAGAAATTAAACTAAAAAAGCTATACTGTCTGACAAAAAAAACTACCATCTACAATTCCAGCAGACTAAAATACAAAAGTTCTGGACGAGTATTAATAAATTATTACACCCAGGTCAATCCATCACACCAAACCAACAAGGCACAGACCAGGAGAATCCCAAGCAGACTGCTAATGCCTTTAATACCTTTTTCAATGAGGCCATTCAAACTCTTGCCAGTCAGCTATCTACTCAGAACTTAACTATATCCAACTCTAACTCTAACCCATCCCCTCCATTTCTCTTCCAACCAGTTCCAAAAACATATATTCTTATCCTTATCTAAAAACTGAAACCGTGCACTCCTTCAGCTGACCAACTACCCGCTGAATGTCTACAAAAGGCAGCCAAATCCATCGCCTATCCCATTTCCATTCTCATTAATAGAACCATCAGTGAAGGACACATCCCTAAAATCTGGAAAGTATCCCATGTTATCCCCCTTCAAAAGGATGGGAACTCTACTGAATTCTCCAATTAGCGTCCCATAGCCCTACTTTCTCCCTTAGCAAAGATCATGGAAAAATGCATCCACAAACAACTGCTAGACCACCTAATCCAAAATAACTTACTTTCAAACTCTCAACATGGTTTCAGACCTTCCCACAGCACTACTACTGCCCTCCTTTCCTTTACTGACTGTATTAACAAAAAACATAACCTCAGTATGCTTTCCTCTGCACTGTTTATAGATCTGTCTAAGGCATTCGATATGGTAAATCACCAGATACTTATAAATATCCTCAAATCCCTGTCACTAAATGCACTAGCTATAAAATGGTTCCAGTCCTACTTAGATAACAGACAACAGGCTGTACTTTGGCATAACATTCTATCTACCCATCTGCTCATTAACATTGGTGTTCCTCAAGGGTCCATATTAGGACCTCTCCTGTTTTCTATATTTATCAACAACCTTCACCTAGCAATCCCCCAAGCTACATACGTACAATATGCAGATGATTCCACACTTATATGCTCAGCCACATCTATATCTAAACTTCACTCCCTTACACAAAATGTGTTTAACACAGTTCAACAATGGTTTACACAGTGCTGTCTCCTTCTGAACCCCCCAAAAAACTAAACTCCTCCTTTTTACTCCACTTGTAAGTCACCCCAATAGACTTCACAGTAACATCCAATAATGGTACTCTTATATCCCCAGATCCAACTACCAAACTACTAGGTATCACCATAGATAACCTTAACTTCGACACCCATATTAACAATAGTCTAAAATCTGTTAATAGAAAACTAGGCTCTCGCTACAGGATCAAACCCTTCCTGTCTCCTGCAGCTAGAATAACTATTGCTCACACCCATCTAATTTCTACTCTCCTCTATGCCTCACCCATATATACTAATCTCTCTAAAAACAACCTTAATAAAATGGAAAACTCCTACAATAACAGCCAGATTTGCTACAGGTAACCCTTTCAGAACCCACCACTGTTTTAATCTGAATCAGCTAGGATGGTTTGAATTACAAAAATTAGCGTAAATTCCACCAACTGACCATTGCCCATAAAACCCTTTACCAACCTACCAATACCCCTATACTATCTACCCTCATTACTCCCTACAACAATCTAAAGACCTTATGATCATCACATAAACTTCTTGTAAATATTTGTAAATCAAACAACAGGGCTGGGGACTCTCTTTTCTCTAATACTGTTGGAAAATCCTGGAACCTTCTTCCTAACAAACTTTCCTCTCTTCCCTCTATATCACTCTTTAAAACCAAATTGAAACTTTTCCTCAGAACACACTGGTTGTGCCCCTGTACTAAACCTGACTGATCAACTAGTTCTTCTTACTTGGTTCAACTTACCCTCCTCTTCTCAGTAATCAAGTTCCGTTTCTTAATAACAACTTAACTTGTCCTTCTATACTATTACTTACATCTTCAGAATCTCATTAAGGAGACTACTTTTACTAATATATTGTATAATTTCAGCTCCTACTTTTTCTTTATGACTACTTGTATACTAATATATTGTATAATTCAGCTGCCATCTTTTTCTTTATGATGTATTGCAACTACATTTTGTATTGTACTAATTGTATCTGTATATTTTGCACTATGTTATGAATGAATGAATGACCTCTTTGTTTATTCTCTTTACTGAACCTGCAATGTTCATTGTATACATTAATTTTTGTATATGTGATTTTGTTTGTTTCCTCGGAGCTTATCTCCCTGGGCCTCTATTGAAAATGGACATATATCCAGTTAGACTAGCCCAGTCAACAAATGAAAAATAAATAAATAAATAAATAATACATTGTTTGCATGGAATGTTGTAAATGTTACAGACTTTTTAGAAGACAAACAGCTTGCCAGTAGAATGTACATTGATAGACTCAAACCTCTGAAGGCATATTTTTTTTAGGATTGACACAAGTGTATAAGGCAGATGCAGTTTTGTATTCATGCAAGGCAGTGACATTACAATATCAAGTTTTACAGGTTGAGTTTTGGGTTCATGTTATATCTCCAGGATTTCAATGGGCAAAGAGGGAAGTGATGAAATGGGAAGACTGGTATCCACCTTATAATACATTTACTAAGCTTTAGTTTACCTATGGACATGCTTTCAATTTATCCCAATGTTGGATTTGTGTGCATTTGCCAGTGGCAGGGAAAGGTATTCCTCTAGTACCAGTTTCAATTACTCCTCAGAAAATAGCCATCATGCCAGACAGGCTATATAATAAAAAAGTGTAATGAATAGTACAATATTCGAAGAAACCATTGTTAATAGTACCCAATATTTTAATCTGTGGTCAACAGGAAAAGGGTTCATTTGCTACAAGAGAGAGGAATCACGGTACAACGATGTACGATCTCCTAAGGTAAAAAAACATAGGTAATAGTCTAATTTTATCATTACAGTGTTTAGATATAGGGAATGAAAATATGCAGGATTAACAGTTCATACTTTGTCCAACTTGACTGAAGATTCACAGAAACAAGTTGAAACTGTATACAGCATTTTTTTCATGCTGCTTCTGAGACAACAGGGTTGGCATTCTAACTATGCATTAAAGCACATGAATTATGTGTGTGGGAACAGAGGCTATAAATGGCTACCACCAAACTGGTATGACTCATGTTGTATAGGATATGTAATACCAGCCATAAGACATTTTAAAGAACTACCTGGTTCAATAAGTTTCAGAAACCACAGAGTCAGAAGAGACTTGGAAACTGACTTTCAGGATAAGGTGCAGGTTTTAGATGCATCACATATACATCAGAATTTGGATTTAAAGACTCTGAAAGATATGGATCTAGGTGATGGGGTAATAGCTGGAGCAGGTATATTTAGAGTTGCCAGCTTTTCAAATGCCCAAAGTGTGACATTTTTGGTACATACTTCAGATTTGGCAGGCCGAAACATATCTGCAGCCAGTACAAAGGACAGAACTTCACTTCTTTGCATAAGTAAAAGCTTATTCTTGTAACATTTTAGTTGATTATTCTGTTTCCTATAATATTTAGGCATTTCAGATACAGAATTACTGTTTTATGCAACTAGTACATAAAATATAGGAAAAAATTTTGTCCTGATATCTGAGGACATTTGCCATTTTTATGATTTTTTTGCAGGACAAAACTGCCCAAACAGGGACTGTCCCTCACAAAGTGGGACAGGTGGTAACCCTAGGTATATTTCCTGCATATGGAGCTGTTAAAGCCATTTGGGAACTGCACATGTTAGCCAAGTTACTGCAGGTATTGGACAATAGTACCTTTGAAAGCATAAAATACATCACTTTGGAAATGACCATAATGCATTTGGTGGTCCTCCAAAACCATATGGCCCTTGATTACCTACCGGCATCCCACCATGGGACTTGTGGGTTGATCAGGATGGAATGCTGTAGTTATATACCAAATAAAAGTGAATCTATTTGGATGCATTTGCAGATTATGAGTGAGGTAATGACTAAGGTGCAAAGTAATGTGACACCTCCTTGACAGATTAGATTGCAAGCATATTCCAGGGTTGGGGTGGGACAGTTTTAAAATACTTTCTAGTAGTCATATTGATTTTGATAGCATTAAGCATTATAATATTACTCCGTAGATTTTGTCTTGTCAAGATTCTAGTGGAAGGTAGCTTGAAGCCCATATGTTTAAACCAGACTACAGTAGTTGGTCATACAGACATGATATATTTGTGAGGTAACTACAAAAGTAGGTCCCTATAGACTTTTGTCAGGGACCTCAGGGACAACTGTTAGATTAGGGACTTCCATTTTAAAGTAGTTATTAGACATTAGACAGGCTAAAGGATAAAATAGGCCTAGAAATTGTATTTCATTATGCATACATTTTAGAAAAGCAGAAAGAAAGAATAACCTTGCTAGCCAAGTATGAGAGATAACATTTCCCAAGGGAAGGCTATAGACTGTTCTTTTTCTTTTCTCTTTCTCTCTCAAGGGAAGAATCAAGAAAATGTTAGATAATGAAACAGTCAGGCACCTGCAAGGCTGAAAAAACAAAACAAGACCTGAGAACCAAGGTTAGGGGGAGTGGATGTAGTCTATAGAGGAAAATCACTGAGCTGAAATTATGTAATATGTGGTATTCAGGATAGCAAGTTAATCAAGTCTGATGCAAGAATTGTTCAGATGAAGTTATTATAATCATGCTTTTAGTTATGCTGAACTGAATATATTCATGTTTCCAGTTATGCTGATTTGAATATGCTATGACATTTATACTTGCTGCTATTACTATATGTTACTCACTACAATAAAATATTTTAAAGCAGTCGAGAACTCTGATTTTTTACACTCGTACATACAAGGCAGACATAGTCAGCCATGTGTATTTGTACACAGTTAAAGTACTTCTGATTTTCTTTTCTTAATGTTTTTAATGCAAGGGCACATAGCAAATGTATGTTAAAGTAAATTCAGCTGTATATTATAGTTGCCATCAATGGTCACATTTCCCTTGTGGATGGAAAATGCTCATGCACTCTTCCGCTTTAAGGACTGACTCAAAGTCAATGGGATCTGTGTATGAGATATGCATCACCCTCTGGAAGGATGTCACAAAAAAAGCATAAAAGACCTTTTTATAAACAGTATCAGTGTACCTAGTTCATAGAATTGCCACTTGTCTCTCTTTATGCAGTTCTGTCCCATGTGTGTGTGTGTGCGGGAATGGGGAGATGGGTGGGCTTGAAATGGAAAATGTGTTGATACTTTACAAGAAAAAATATTTTCTGACTTTTCTCTTAATGTCACAGAAATCCTTGATACTACATTTGTTATCTTAACATATAAAGTATTATAAATAACCAACATTTAAAGCTTAGCATTTCAATACTGAAATCCTGATTATGTAAATTTGTCAGAAGAGGTGAAAACTGCCTATAAACCCGACTGATCTAATTGCTTTGTTTTGCTATGAAAGGGGAGAGTTAAGTTCTCTGCCTTTCTGCAATAAAACAGTGGAAAACAGTCCCACAGCTTTCTGTCTTTTTTATAGCAGCTGCTGTGTTCCTGACATTAGAAGGATTAATTGCCCATCTAAGATTGGCAGCAGTACCACAGATTTATCTGTGTCTATGGTATGCCCTGCAGGTGGAAACAAATTCCTCTGCAAATTATGTAAGAAGTTAAGTTTAAAAAAAAAAGTAGGTGGGTTTTCCCTTCCTTTGATTTCAAGGTAATAAATGAAAGTTCTAAAAAAGTACAAGCAGGTTTCAGGTACCTACATAATACTGGAACCATATTGTAAGGAGAAATGCAACCTAAGGATTGAGTTAAGCTGTAGGAGAAATTGGGGATTTCCTTTAAGTCTAACAAGGCAAGCTATGAGATCAGGATAGCTTTTCAAGCTAAGAAAAATTACAAGGCCTTCTTCACTTACATCCAGAACCTTAATGGTAACACACAGTAGTGTGCTGAACTGGTGGATAACGACACCACCTTCAGTGATAAGGGAGATGTAGAGAATCTACTGGCTGATAAATTCATCTCTAACTTCACCCCCTCACTCCACCACCGACTACCCCCTGTGAAATCCTTTCTATAATACTCCCCTCAACTATTAGTTGGTATCAGGTTCTGGTGGTGCTTTCTAAGGCCATAATCACTGCTTCAGTGAGCCCGACCATATCCCTGGTTGCCTCCTGAATATTCTAAAACATGACCTATCAGGACCACTTAAGGCTCTCTTCAACTACAGCCTCAAAACAGGTTATACACCAAGTGAATTGAGGACTGCATTTGGTATCCCTATTCATAAGGACAGACCATCAATTGGCCCCAGGAACTACATAGCCATCAGTCTGACAATTCTGATATGCAAAGCCATGGGATAAGTTATCATGGAAATAATTAAAAATGGCATTGGCAACCTACAGACACTGTATCCATCCCAGTCTGGCGTTATTAAGGGAAGGTCATGCCTACTTAAACTGGTTGATTTCTTTGAGAAGGTCACTAAGGCAATGGATGAGGGTAAAACAGTGCATACTGTGTTCCTTGACCTGGTCAAGGCATTTGGTACAATACACCACTCGGGTATCATTGACAAACTCCCAAACTAGGCATAACTTCCTCCATAACTTGCTGGATTGCTGGCTGGCTGACAGGTAGGCCCAAGAAGTCAGTATTGGTGAGGCCACCTCCGCTGAGAGAACTGTCACCAGAGGAGTGCCTCAGGGCTTCATGCTAGGCCTGCTTCTGTTTGACATCTATTTCTCAGAAGTCAAGGCTAATGTCAAAGGCCTCTGGCTCACTAAGTTCATAGATGACTGTACGTTGTGAGCTATTGTAGAGTCCCCCATGATACCAACATCTTGCAAGAGGGTCTAACACAGACAAATGACTGATGCCAAAGCCACAGTATAAAACTCAATGCTAAGAATTCCCTTTGGGAAATTGTCCACTCAAGTTAATTACTCCATCAATAAAACACACCTAAATGTTGACCTAGTAGTTAGGGATTTGGGAACATATATAGACAGTACTCTGGCCTTCGACCATCATGTAGCAAAGACAGTAAGAAAATCTTTCTATGTCACCCAACGTATAGGTAAAGGTATGGCATCCAGGTCCAAGAAAGTTATAGTACCACACTGCTCAGCTCATTTTAGATCCATCAATGACTACAGTGTCTAACTAGACACTTGCAACATCCACAAAGGTTCCTCACCAGGAGAATCCAGGGCATGAATACCCTGTCCTACATGGATCATCTAAAGGCCCTATCTCTGTACACAATATCCTACAGGCTGCTAAGATGCAATCCATGCCTGGCTTATAAGGCATCCTTACATCCAGCCCTGATGGATCTTTTGCACATCAATAAGACAAACAGCACTAGAAACATTAGATACAAGGATTTGAACTTCAATTGTGACATAAAAAAACATACTGGAGGGACAGATATGTGACTCAAATGATCCCCATGTTATGGAATAGGTTCCCCACCCATATGAAGCAAATTTCATCCCTGACCTTATTCAAATGAAGGCTTGATCACTGGATAGGAAATCGCAAATTCCCCCCAGACTGTCAGTGAGTAAAATGCTTTCCAGTTAACACTCCTCACCCCCCCACAGACAGACAGACAGACAGACACAAATCCCTTAGCTACCTCCTTACTAACACATCCCCCCCAATTAATGTCCAACATACTTGAGGACCAATTGGGTTGGGGTGCACAACTAGGCTTATAAAGGTCCTAGTAGTCATTAGTCTAGTAACAAACTATGAACATCGGGTCATTTGTACCACATCCTGATCTGAATCTAATCTGTTCATCTCCCATATTGTTTTCTACTTCTTTGCATATTCATTTATCAGTTACCAACTCTTTTATGCAGTATGATAGAAGTTTGCTATCTCTATAGTGACAGAGTTGTGAATGTCTCTTTTGTTCTTGTACACTGGCACTAGAATGCGTATTCTTCAGTCAATCTGAGTACACTTCTCTCACCCTGCTGCTATGAATATATTCTTGAGCCACTTCTCCCCTAACTCACCCAGCATCTTAAATTTGCCATGACCACATCTGAGCATGCTGTTTTCCCTGACTTCATTTTCCTTAGTGCTGTTTGTACATTTTCCTAGGGATCGCTCTTCTTCCTCTTTTATCTAAGGCTGAGTCAGGAGCAGGACAGCTTCGGTGGGGTTTCTTCATTCAGAACTTCTGTAAGCACTTCTTCTACCTGCCTTTGATGTCCTGTGGACTGGTGAGCAGGCTGTTGCTGGAATTCCTTATTAATGGTGTCTGTTGACTATCTTCTTTATCTTTCTGCCTTAGCCTTGCAACCTACAAAGTTAATTGCTAATCACAGGAGGTGAGGAAAGAAATCTGTCTCCATATGATTGGCAGAAAACCATGCTAAACTGAGGAGCATACCATCCCTTGAATTGTTTGCTGGACTTAGCTCAGCCCACCGGTAACCGTATTCACCTTCTGGATGGGGAGGAGGAACTCACGTGGGACATGGATCAATAGGAAGAAGTCTTCTGTGTGAAACCTGATAGTATATTTAATTAAAGTAAAAAGATTCCACTGTAACCAAAGGTCTTCCAACAAGAGAAACGTAATGAAGTAAAATGAAAGAATGACCAGCACGGCTGAAACAACTAATAATTTATTAAATACAAATGTAAGCACTTTCGTGCATAAGCACTTTTTCAGGCTATTCAAACAAATACTCAAACAGCTTTAAATATCTTTACAAAATCTGAACCCAACCAATAAGACACACACTAAAAACAACTGAGAACTAAAGCAATTAATTACCATGTCAACAAATCAGTGTTTAGTCTTATGTCCTTTCAAATAAGGTCCAAGTGGCATATTTTTATTCAAGCCAAAGTTACTGTCAGCTTGCAGCGTGATAATCCACTTTAATTCATTATTTCCTGTTTTATTAATCATGTCACCCCTCTAATATTTTTGGTAGTTAACTGAATGACTTTGAAGAGAAACCTATGACCAGCATGCAATCTAATGTGTTTGTTCAAAGTATTTGTACTAACATTTCTTTTAATATCGCCAATATGCTCCAAAACTTTTAGTTTCAAACTATGACTTATCATCCCCACATAAAAACTGGGACAGCCAGTACAGGTTGCTCAATACACAAAATTCATACTCTTACAGTCTGCATAGAACACAAAATTATACTTAATATTAGTGGACGGATGGATAAAATGTGGGGTGCTAGAAATAAAACAACAAGCTTTACAACTATGACAGAGATGTGTACCAGTTCTTACTGATGTAACACAGGGCTCTGATTAAATATTACCTTTAAAGCAAAGTCTCTGTTTCAGATTCTTTGCTTTTTTTAAAATAAAATGTAGGTTTATCTCCAATGAGTTTATTTATGCCTTCATCAGCAGATATAATCAGCCAGTTTTGCTTAATAATATTACATACATCATTCACATTACTAGAATAGGTAAAGCCGATTCTCCAGAATCTTGCTGCATCCTAGTATTCCTGTCATATAAATTATCAGAAAAATAAGGTCTCCCTTGTGTTTGTTGTAAGCTCTTCATCTGTTGCGCAGTATCACTAACCTCCTTTGAAGCATAGCCCCTCACATACAATTCATTTCTAAGAGAGACATAGTGTGCATCCAACTTACCATTATTAGTGTATAATCTCCAAGATCTTAAAAACTGACCTTTCGACACATTCCGAAAGGTATGATTTGAATGTATACTAGTCCTATGCAACTTACTATTACTCCAATATGTCTTCCTGAACATTTCTGTTTCTAAATTTCCACTACAGCCTTTCAAAATATGGACATCCAAGAAATCAAACCAGCTATTGGAGATAGAGGCAGTAAAAAACAAAAATTCTGTGTAGTATTGAGCCAACATAAAAAAGAATCAAACTTTTCAGCAGAACCTTGCCATAAAAAATCATCTACAAATATATTATAGCGTATAATATCTTCAAAATACATGTTATTGGTGAATACATACTCAGTTTCCCAATAAGCCATCACCAAACTGACATAGCTGTTGGCACATGCTGTGCCCATACCTACGGCTAAAATCTGCAGAAAAAATTCACCATTGAAGATGAAAATGTTATTTTTCAAGACAATGTCTAACAAAGTGCAGATTAATGGTATCTGGGTATTTGTATATTCACTGCTGCGATGTAGAAAAAAAATCTAATAGCATCTAAGCCATATCCGTTGAGTATAACAGTGAAAAGTGTGGTTACATCCAATGTGACTAATAAAAGCTCAGAACAATCATTCAACATCCTAGTTCTTGCATAAAGTCTATTAAGATATTGCTCTGTATCTCTTAAAACAGCTGATGCATGTTTAAGGATAGTTTTAAGCTTGTCCTCCACATAAATAGAAATTGTCTCAGTTAAACAACCCTGTCCAGCGACAATTGTTCTCATAGGTGGTTCATGAATATCTTTGTGAATCTTGGGAATACCATTAATCATTGGAATCACTAGATTATCAATCAAAAGAAAATTATACAGTTCTAATGTCACTTGGCCATTCATCATAAGATCATAAAGTTCATTTTGAACCCTATTAATAATGGAAGAAATACCCTTATGATCTATACAATTATAAACTCGTGTTAGATAAATGCTTTGACATAATATCGATATAAAAAGCAATATTCATTACGACCAGTGAGTCACATTTATCAGCTGGCCATATATATATTAATGGCTGTGACTGCAGCTCAGACAGAGCTGTATATTGTTCTTTACATAAATTATAAAATTTCTTACATCCTTGGTTGCCACAGTGCAATAACTGCTGTAGTTCAGCTTTGCAAACCCGAATAAAAGCTTTCAGTGACGGCTGTAGTGGTGGATTAAAAGAAGTGGGCTTTTTATATTTATTATTAGTAATAGAATTGTTAGGGAACAGCTTTTTGAGCATAATGTCCCTCCCAAATATCCTTAAGCCCAAAGATATGTCATAAAAATGTGCTCGTGTTACAAGTATAAAAGATAGCCCTCTCTCTAATACCCTCATGTGCAAAGGTGTGAAATTAAAAGAAGATACATTAAAAACTAATTGTGTATCTGGCGACCTCTTTTGGTGTTGGATGTTGTCACTTCCTCTCTTTCCATAGATTGCCATCTCTTCCTGTTCCCTCTGCTGATTGAACGTTTGTTGCCTGGTAACTGATGCTTTCTCAACAGAACCGGGAGGGCATAAAATCTGCTGATGTTTAAAGGGACTGCAGTCATCACAGTCGTGCTTAGGCACCCAGGCCTTGTTGTAGCTGTTTATGCTCTATATTTCCTAAGACAGGCATCCACAGAGTACTTCTCTCATAAGCCTCCAAGGCACAGTTCAATTTGTGAACATAAGTCCACCTCTTGGGGCTCAAAGAAATCAATTTACAATCTGATGCAATTGAAGCTAAGCTCTATATTCATTGCCTGTCACTGCTTTAATAATTCAGGATATTGATCTCCATATGTTGGCATACAAAACATGCTCAGTTCTCTCGGCACTATTTTATAGTGGAGGCAGGCTTCAAAATCTAATCTCTGCCACTGCAACTTCTTCAACTTGAATAGCTTAAGTTCTATATCTTGTAATAAATTATTAAATGTGTCCATAGATGAAATGTTGGCTAATATTAGTATCTTTGACTCCAGATTACAGCAGCAAAAATGCAGAAAGCTAGAGAGAGATTTTGATGATTTCAGGAAAGGGCATATTTTTTGTTTGGCCCCATTCAACATCTATGAGGGACAATGTAAAATCCAACCATCAAATGAATGCTGTATCTGTTTTACCTGCTAATGAACTGGTTCCTTGTAAAGTGATTACTGATTCTAAGTTGCCTTCCATTAGTTTGGAAGGTGAGTCAGCCAGGAAGGATTTACAAGAGAATAAACAGCTACAACAAAACCTGGGTGCCAGAAGTAAGACCATAATGACTGCAGTCCCTTTAAACATTAGCAGCTTTCATGCCTTCCCAATCCTGTTAAGAAAGCGCCAGTTACCAGGCAACAAATGTCCAATCAGCAAAGGAAACATGAAGAGGCACCACTCTATGGGAAGAATGAAGTGATGACATCCAACACCAAATGAGGCTGTCAGATACATTAGTTTTTAACTTATCTTCTTTTAATCTTGCATATTTGCACGAGTGTATTAGAGAGAGGGCTATCTTTTATACTTGCAGCATGAGCACATTTTTATGATGTATCTTTGGGCTTAAGGATGTCTGGAAGGGACATTATGCTCAAAATACGGACAGCACAGTGGTGCAGCGGTAGTGTTGTCGTCTCACACAAGTGGTTCTCTGGTTCAATTCTCAGCTGGGATGCCTTCTATGCAGAGTCTGCACGTCCTCCCTGCATTTGTGTGGGTTTCCTCTAGGTGCTCCGGTTTCCTCCCACATTACAAAGACATGCGTCTAGAGCATTTCTCCCCAGGCCTCTGCTGAAAATTGGCTTTGTTCCAAGTCGGCCTTTCCTGGTTAACAAATGTTAAATAAATAAAAAATGCTGTTCTGTAATGACTCTATTCACTAATAATAAATATAAAAGGCCCAGTTCTTTTAATCTGCCACTACAGCCCTCATTAAAGCTTTTATTCAGGTTTGTAAAGCTGAACTACAGCAGTTATTACACTGTGATGACAGAGATGGTAAGAAATTTTATAATTTATGTAAAGAACAATATGCAGCTCTGAGTTGCAGTCACAACCATCAATATGTATATAAGGATGGCTGATAAAGGTGGCTTGCTGGTCATAATGGATACTGTTTTTTATATCGATAATATGTCAAAGCATTTATATGACACTAGAGTTTATACTTGAATAGATCATAAAGGTATTTCCTCCATTATTAATAGGGTTCAAAGTGAACTTTATGATCTTTTGATGACTGGCCAAGTGACATTTGAATTGTATAATTTTCTTTCGACTGATAATCCAGTGATTCCAACAATTAATGGTTTACCCAAGATTCGCAAAGAGGGTCTATATTACCACATCGAAAACCCAACTCAGTGAACTCCTGTTCACCAACCAATAAACAGCTAACGGTCATTTCTGTGAATGGCCACTTCAGCAAATTTGTTCCTAGGGGAAAAATTGCTGAGCCAAGCAGAAATGAGACAATATTCCTAACCTGTCAAAATGGGGGGGCTTCACACCCCACACCCCCCAACTAAATATATCAACTCCGAGATCACCCTACAGTGGGGAAAAGGGAAAATTCATGACGATGGCCAAGTGATTTCTTCCCCTAGGAAATAATTTGCTGTATTGGCCATTTGCAGAAATAACAGTTCACTGTTTATTGGTTGGTGATCAGGCATTCACTGACTTGGGTTTTCGATGTGATAATATAGACCCTCACAAAGATATTCATGTACCACCTATGAGACCAATTGTTGCTGGACAGGATTGGTTAACTGAGACAATTTCTATTTATGTGGAGGACAAACTTAAACCTATCCTTATACATGCATCAGCTGTTTTAAGAGATACAGAGCAATTTCTTAATAGACTTTATGCATGAACTAGGATATTGAATGATTGCTCTGATCTTTAATTAGTCACAATGGATGCAACTACACTTTTCACTGTTATACCCAATGGGTATGGCTTGGATGTTGTTAAATTTTTTCTACATTGAAGCAGTGAATATACTAATACTAAGATATCACTAATATGCACTTTGCTAGAGATGGTCTTGGAAAATATTTTTTTCACCTTCAATGGTGAATTTTTTCTTTAGATTTTGGGTGTAGCTATGGTGCCAATAGTTACGCCAATATGGTGATGGCTTATTGGGAAACTGAGTATATATTCACCAATAACATGTATTTTTAAGCTATTGTATGCTATAATAGATTTGTAGATGATGTTTTTATTTTATGGTGAGGTTCTGTTGAAAAGTTTGATTTTTTTTTTACATTGGCTCAATACTATAACATAATTTTTGATTTTACTGCTTGTATCTCCAATAGAGCCATTGATTTCTTGGATGTTCATATTTTGAAAGATTGTAGTGCAAATTTAGGAACAGAAATGTTCAGAAAGTCATGTTGGAGTAATAGTAAATTACATAGGACTAGCATACACCCAAATCATACCTTTCGCAATGTGTTGAAAGGACACTTTTTAAGATCTTCAAGATTGTACACTAATAACGATAAGTTGGATGCACACTATGTCTCTCTTTGTAATGAATTGTATGCAAGGGGCTATTGTTCAAAGGAGGTTAGTGATACTTTGGATCAGGGGAAGAGCTTACGACAAACACAAGGGAGACCATATTTTTCTGATAATTTATATGATAAGAGTACTAGGATGCAGCGAGATTCTGGTTGTTCGAGAATCGGTTTTACTTATTCTAGTAATGTGAATGATGTATGTAATATTATTTAGTGAGACTGGCCAATTCTATTGGTTGATGAAGGCATAAATAAGCTTGTTGGAGATTAACCTAAGTTTTTATTTTAAAAATGGAAAGAATCTGAAACAGAAACTTTGCTTTAAATGTAATTGTTTATCAGAGCCCTGCTTTACATCAATAAGAATTGGTACACATCCCTGTCATAGTTGTAAAGCCTGTTTTATTTCTGAAATCCCATATTTTATCCATCCGGCCACTAATAAGTATAAGTTTATGTTCGATGTGGACTGTAAGAGTATGAGTATTTAACAACCTCTACTGGCTATCCCAGTTTTTATGTGGGGATGAACAGTCATAGTTTGAAAGAAAGAGTTTTGGAGCATATTGGAGATATTAGGAGAAATGTTAGTACAAATACTTTGAATAAACACATTAGATTGCATGCTGGTCATGGGTTTCTCTTCAAAGTCATTCAGTTAATTGCCAAAAATGTTAGAGGGGGTTACATGATTAATAAAGCAGAAAATAATGATTTAAAGTGGATTATCATGCTTCAAGCTGACAGGAACTTGGCTTGAATGAAAATACGCCACTTTGACCTTATTTGAAAGGACATAAGATTAAGCACTGATTTGTTGACAGGGTAATTAATTGCTTTAGTTGTCAACTGTTTTTAATGTGTGCCTTATAGGTTGGGTTTAGATTTTGTAAATATATTTAAAGCTATTTTAATATTTGTTTGAATAGTCTGAAGAAGTGCTTATGCACAAAAGTGCTTATGCTTGTATTTAATAACTTATTAGTTGTTTCAGACATGCTGGTTGTTCTTTCTGTATATTTAATTAGCCTGTCTGAATACCAGCTGTGAAGCCTAGGTAAGCACCTGATTGGTGATAGATGGTCCCCTTATTTCTTGCTTCAATAGTCAGTGATATTTTAAGAAACAATAAAATGTTACTAGAGGATTGGGGTGGGAAGACCAGTGGGTCCGAACCAGGAAATCTAATTTCAGTCCTTATTAGTCAGAAAGCAAAGTTAGTTCAACATACTCTATGTGACTGTGATTGGTGACAAACTGGCTCACTGGAACTGCCCCTGATCGTGAGGAAGTTGTCCGTGTCCGTGGTATAGCCAAGACACCTTTGAACTGTATTAGAACTGTATTAGAAACATAATTTTGCATAGGCATGCATTCTAAGTAAAACTAACAGAAAAAAACATTCAAAAATACATCTCACCTCACCTGAGCTTTCATCCCATATGGGAGTTCAGATCATAGGTTAATTTGTTAACTAGTATGAGATCACTATAACAATAAACTTAAGCAAATTACTGAAGTCAGTTAAAATATCCTAGTGGGATCCAGGGGCCTGCCATTCACTAAAAATACAGCAATGTTACCATGAACATAAATAAAGAAAATAGTCCAGAAAAACATTCCAATTGATTTTTATTAACAGCTCATAGCCTTAGCCCTCTGTGCTGCACTTCCAAACAGTAAATAATTATGTAAAAATAAGAGAGAAAATGCTCTTGTCCTTGTCAAAGTCTACCTTTATGCTGTTACAGTGAATGTCTGTTTTGTCTGCTTGAGGCTCATAAGACCTTCTCTTGTTTTAGATACCAAAATTATAATTTAGTTATCTGAATCCTGAAAATAAATAAATAAATAAATAAATAAATAAACAAACAAACAAACAAATAAATAAAACCGAATAGCTCTGGAAAGCTTTGCTCTACTAACTTGGGTTCTTGATGCACAACTACCATCCTATTGCTTAATACAGGTCCTTCTGTTTGGAGTAGATTCCCATGAGCTACACTCCTTTCACACCATTTCCCTTGTTGTTGTTGGCAGGTGCTTTGATGGAAACACTGGATTATATTGGTAAAATGATGAACACCTTACACGAGGTGGTAGATATATTTCTGTTTCCAAAAATTAAGTTAATATTGTGTATAACAACATAGATTTGATATTGGAGGACCTTTTGCTCAAGGTGGGGTAGATTAAGAATTGTTTGAGTTCCTCAGAATTCCTGCCAGATTTGGTATCCCCATGTTCTGTAAAGATGTCTACAATCCCCTGTTCACCTTACTGTAGTGGCTAACGGCTCTAAGACTTATCCTTTAGCTGTCTTTATAGACAGAAAGATAAAATTATTTTTTATAAAAAGACTCATGTCCTGAAGGATGTGTATGATTTTTTTTGGATAAAATTAACAGCATACTGTTTAGGGAAGATGCTGAGGGAAATTCAATAAAGCTTACATGAACTTTTTTTCTATGTAGGCATAGTGGCAAAGTGCTTACATGGAAGTAAGAAGATATGCAATCCAGTAAACAGAGCTGAGGGGCGTGCTTGAGCGCAACAATACGGAAGTGTCCATGGCATGCAAATCACCTCATAAGCAGGTAAATTGCATGCAAATGATGGTGGTAGAGTGATCCAGCAAGCAGACAGGCAGTCCTGCAGAACCCATATTGGTCTCTGAATTGTACATGGAAAAATTCCATGTACAGAATGTTAAACAGATAACAGGGGCTGAAAAAATGCAGTTAGAAGGACAGAAATAGCATAACAGACACAGATATGTGCAAAACTATCCACTGTGTGTCCTAAACCTAATGGAAAATAATTTAAAATATTTTTTTTTAATAATCAGGGTATGTTTGCATGGTGCACTGCAGTGCGCAAACATGCCGTTATGAAAAAAAAATTAAAAAGTTTAAAAACGAAAATTAGTGGTATGTGACAGTAATGAGTTATAGGACTCTGTGTGGAGTATGTACAATGGAAGTCTGGGGTTGTAGGTAAGGAGGCAGGGCCTGGAACTGTGTAGTTTCCAGGTTTGTGCATGGATCTCTATGCAAATGAGCTGGGGTTACTGAATAGCCCAAATGGGTATCCATGTCTGCAGATCCCATCTGTGTAGGCAGAGAACCATGTTGTTGCCCACAGAAGAGGGAGCTGATATCAAAAGGGGGTGCGTCTGCATTTGTTAAGCTCATTGGAGCTCATCCATGCCTGTTTGCATGGTGCTCTGCTGAGCAGGGGGTGTGTCCAGTGACTGGTAAGCTTTGTTTACCTTTGAGGCTCATCTTTCAATGTGTTTCCACCTATTTGCATGACACGCAACTGTGCTGAGCATACCCATCCATGAGGGTGTATCTACTGACTGCTGAGCATTTTGAGGCGCAGGTTTGTGCAGTGCGCCACAGTGCTGAATGAAGAAGGCTGTAAAAAAAAATTGGCTGAGAAAGCCAATGATAAATTAATTACTGATGACTATTGTTTCACTTAAACTAGGGCCATTAAAACTCCTCAGTGATGTACTTAATGATGTACTTGGCAGGTGGGATGCATCATAGGTAGCCAATCACACAGGCAGCACCTACAGCAGAGAACTATAAAGGTTGCATACACCCTACAATCTGATTTCATCCCCATACTCTGCACCAGTGGACAACAAACTTGGGATTTTTAACTGAAGGAATGTTAGGGGCTGCTGCAGGTCTGCTACAGCTGTATGTGCTAGACGCTGAGGTCAGTGCTGATGCTGCTGTTGACAATAGGCCTAGACTGATAAGGAGAAGAGTGTTCATGCCCAAGTTAATGTTCCAGGAGCTACATGAGCTAGAGACTGTAGAGCACTACAGGGTGGCCAGGGACATGCTACAAGAACTCACTGAGCTCTGCCGCCCTCAACTCAGACCCAGAGCCAACAGAGGGGAACCCATTACAGTGGAAACTAAGGTATGTGTAGCCTTTAGGATACTAGTTACAGGTTCATAGGTTCATAGGTGTGTACTAGACCAATCACCTTGGAGCCTTACAAGCCTAGCCCATAGGATTACCATGGCATTGTGCCACCCGACCTTAGTTCCCAGTGCCTCTGTCGAGTAGAGCCACTGGAGTGATCCCTGGGGTGAATTTTCTATTTCCCATCCACTCATCAAGATTTTTCTTGAAGAGGGCCAGTGCACTGCTCTGTTTGACATGTATGGGAAGTCTATTCTATAGCATGGGCAGTCTCTGGGTTATGAACCTGTACCTCCAGCATGTTCTGTTGATTGTGGTAATGAGGTAGAGGTCTCTGGAGTGTGTGGTGTGGAGGGATTGGCATTTCTTTAGATGTAGCATTTCTAACAGGGCTGGGTCAGACATGGCACTTTGTAAGTCAAGCAGAGATCACCTCTTAGTAGACAATATGAGACAGAGAATAGTTGGAGTTTTTGGGTCTGTCCATATAGGACAAGTGTTTAAGGCCTAGGATCCTCTTTGTGAGGTACTTTTGTGGCCTCTCCAGTTGGTGCAGGTGTCTAGTGAGGTACAGGCCAAATGGGGCATTGTACTCAATGATTTTCCTAATGAGGGAAGAGTAGAGCAAGACAATGACCTCTTTCTTCCTGGATGCAAAACCCTAAGTAATGAGATGTGCCACATAGAAGGAATTTCTGATCACAATGGCAATGTGGTGGTTAAAAGTGCAGTTGCTGTCAACCTGTGTTCCCAAATTTCTTATAACACCTTCTGTGTTCAGTGGCCTACCATCAATGTGGTAATTCATGGGAACTGGGTTTTTCCCAAAGGGGATGATGACACATTTTTTGGCATTGAGCTAAAGGCCATGATTCTGACACCATTCATTGGTCTCAGTGAGGCCTTTCTGTAGGATGTCAACATCACTTGGAGTCAGCTACATTCACACTGTGGGTTCTATCTGTGAGCCAATTTGCAACCCACCTAGTGATATATGGGTTGATGCCTAGATTAGTGAGTTTTTGTATGATTCCTGAGTGGGGAATGGTATCAAAGGCCTTGGACAGATCAAGGTAGGCTGTAGGAACCACCTTGCCTTCAACCACAGCTCTGGTGACTGACTCAAAGAAGTCAACCAGGTTGAGCAGGCATGATCTACCCTTCACAAAATCAAAGTGTGTGGGATCCAGAGTTTGGAGATTCCTTATATCTTTGTTTATTAGGTCCATGATAATGCGTTCCATAGCTTTGCATATCAGACTCATCAGGCTAATGGGGAGATAGTTCCCAGGGTCTGTAATTGCTCCTCCTTTGTGGAGAGGGATGCCTGCAGCAGTGTACCATTCAGTAGGGACAAAGCCTGAGGTGAAGCTGTGGTTGAACAAGGCACACAGGTGAGGTGCCAGTTCACTCTGTAGTTCATGTAGAACACAGCCAGGGATATTGTCAGGTCCCATAGAAGCTGTATTCTTGGCCTTGGACAGTGCTGTTTTAACTTGTGCAGCAGTAATACTGAGTACCTGGCAATCAACTGGTATTGTGATTGGTCCTTTGGGGGGGAGCGGGGTAAAGTTGGCACTGAATCTGTCGGCCAGTATATTGGCAATATCTGTTGGCTCGGTATAGGAGGTGGCATCCAAAAAGACCTCTGTATGGACAGCTAGTGCACAAGTCCAAAGACCAAACAGTTAAAACCAAAAAAATGGACCAGCACCACAGGAGAAGGAACCAGACTTTTATTACAAAGTCACAAAAACAGCCACAGACCGGTTTTGGCCCTAAGCCTTTGTCAATGTACACATAGACTGTAAAGAAGAAATCTTTTATACATGACATAATTAATTAACCAATCACCATAGCCCAATTAAAGGCATTCATTCAAACCAGGTAAAAACAAGCCCCCTAGTCTGACTATCCATGCATTTTCTTTCCTATTCAAAATATCTTTCCAGCCAAATTTACAACTTTTATCCCCCCAAAACCTGTCAATAATAACGAACCTAAATCTTTTAAAGTGTGTTTATATAACGCATTATTGGGATTTTTATTTCTAATACTGCTAAAGTGTTCAGACATCCAAAACATAATAGGTCTAGATGTTTGCCCTATATAAAAGGCGGAGCAAGTACATGTAACTAGGTAAATTACCCAAGCCGTGTTGCAATTACCAAAAATATTAATATAAATATATGTGGTGTATTTTTAGATGAAAACTCTTTAGTTTGAACCATATGTTTACAAAAGGAACAGTGTCTGCAAGAAAAACAACCCACCACTTTATCCCTTCAATGGCAACCTGTTTGGATGGTGAAATTGGTTGACTGCACTTATAATGAAAATAACCACACATGGTTTTACCTTTACTAAAAGAAAAATGACATCTATTCTCCAAAAATGTATTTAGGCATTCATCCAATAGCAGGATACCTCAATGGCTTTGTATAATATCCATAAATGCCTGGGTATTCCTACCATAACTGGTGATAAATCTAATAGGATGATATTTTTGTTGATCATAACTCTTATATTTCAACAGATCCCCTCTATCCATTTGTCCTGATTACTGGTCCGAAACAAACCAAGTTGTACAAACTTCTGAGTTAATTCCTCATCTTGCTTAACAAAATCTTCATTACTGGAACAAATCCTATGGATCCTCATATACTGAGACTTTGGAATATTATGAATGATGTGAGGTGGATGACAGCTGGTTGCATGCAAAAGATTATTAGAATGGAAAGGTTTACAATAAAGTGTGGAGTATAGTGAACCGTCTGATTGCTTATTCACCAACACATCCAAAGAGGAGATGGACTGCCGATCAAAATTTAAGGTGAATTGGATGTTCCATTTGTTTTTATTAAGATATTCAACAAATTCATACAAATATTGGGCATCAGATTTCCACACTAACCAGCTATCATCTAAAAACCTCCTCCAAATATCAATTTCTTTCAAAAAAAGATTATGACTATTGCCATAGATAATCATTTGCTCTAAATACCCCATAAAAACATTGCCATACATGGGGGCAAAATAAGCCCCCATAGCAGTGCACTTGAGCTGTAAATAACAAGTGTCCTTAAAATAAAACACATTCTTAGTGAGCACATGCTCCGTCAAACAAATACGAAATGTGTTAAAACCAGGACTATATAAAGATGTTTGTTCTAACCAATATTCAAGAGCACTTAAGCAAGCCCAATGGGGAATACTTGTGTACAAAGAAACCACATCTAGTGTACACATGAATCAGCCATCATCCAATTGAGCATCAGAAATAACATTCAAAAACTCTGTAGTATCTTTTATCCAAGCTCTAACATGTGCCAATAATGGGTTAAGATATCTAGTAAGGAATTCCGATAATGGTTCAATAAGGAAACCATTACCAGCAACAATGGGTCTTCCAAGGGGCTGTATGGCATGTTTATGAATATTCTGAAGCAAATAAAGGTGTTGTGGCAATAGGTCTTTAACTTTTAAATGAAATGAGACCTTATCACTGATAATACCCTCACTAACTGCAAGATCCAAAAATGCATCAATCTCACTTTTGAACCCGGGGGTAGGATCGATAGACATTGTAGTATAAAAATCTACCATCTTTTAATTGTCTGTCCACCTCTGCTACTTACATAACCCAGTCCATAACAACTATTGTTCCCCCTTTATCAGCATTCATAATAACAATATTCTTATTCTGTCTCAAATTATTTAAAGTCACAATTTCTGATTTAGACAGATTATTAAAAAGGAACTGATTATTAGTATGAATGCCAAAATGTAACTCTTTTAATACACATTTATAAAAAATGTCTACGTGCTTGTTCATAGGAGGTACAAATGTGGATTTATGGAATGTGAAATCAGATGTTGGTCCAGGACATTGGAATTAATGAATTCCAGCAAACGTTGGGCAAGTGTATTGGTACATGAGTGTTTTTTACAGTTAATGGAGGGCTAGTTGAAGTTGCCCAGTATGAGAGTGTTAGGTTGAACCCTAATATTCTCCAGGGTGCTTAGGAATGTGGAGTGTGAGTCTTGGGACATGGTTGGGGACCTATAGCAGGCTACAACCTGAATCACTATCTTAACCAATGTTAGCTGTCCCTGAACTATCTCTGATGTGTTATGTTGGGCTACCAGTCTGGAGGTGTGCACATCCTTTATGAATATGGAAATACCACCGCCTTTGGAGCTTCAGTTCAAGTTCTGGGGCTGAAAGGTGTAGAATGAGTTATAGCCTAGTAGTGAAGGGGTGCTTCCTGCTGCTTTAAACCAAGTCTCTGTTACAGCACAAATGTCGATGTTCTCCATTTTGAGGAGTGCTTTGAGTGAGTGCATTTTGAGATTTAGACTTCTAGCATTGAGCAGCATGACCCTCAGATTGCATTTGTTTGTAGCTGTTATGGTGGTAATTTGGTCTTTGGGACAGCACCTAAAAACGGCACTATAAGAGTGGCAAGAGCCTTGGCCAGTATCCCAAAGCCCAGGGGTGACAGATGCGGGCCATCTCTGGCAAAGCATTGAGGTCTGTCAGTCATGTCATCTGAGGCAGACAGATACTCGATCCCCTCAGAATGACATCAGAAACTTAGCCAGTTGTTGAATTCAATCATTTTCTGCTTGTACTGTGGTATCATTCTGGGTGATGGTAGGATACTGCTCAGGGCTAGGGTCATACCCACTTGGGCTATATAATCCAAGAGCTCTTCCATGTCTCTTTTCATGTAGTCCAGGGAGGTACATCTCAGGTCATTCACACCCACGTGTACAATGCCAGAGTCATATTTGTACCTGTTGTTGAGGGATCTGAGTGCGTGCTTTATGTGGCAGATCCTGGCACCTGACAGACAGCTGACTGTTATTTTCTCCTTATTCAACCTAGTGAGTGGGACACCAGTGTACCTCACTGTCGAGTCACCTATGACTAGTGTGTTGGGCATGCTGTTTTGCCTTAGGGGCTTTGGTTGAGTGGCACACTGTTTAGGAGAGTTATGTGTTTCATGATTAGTGTTGTGTTGTGTTGGTCAAGTGCATTTCTGCCTTGCAGATCTCTGCTCTTTGGGCAGATTTTTATTGAGAGCCTCCTCCAAAGACCAGCTGGGGAGATGATGGGGGTCTCACAGAAATCAGCATTCAGGGTACTCCACCATTTCCTGGATGCTATGCGACCACATGCCAGTGAGCACATGTATTTACCCCACACCCCTGAGGAGAGGACCAGCAGTATGCAACTCTTCTATCATATAGTACACTACGCTGAGCTACTGGGTGCCATAGATTGCACTCTTGTACACATCAATGCACCATCCAGTGATGAGGGTAGAATCAACGTCAACCACAAGGGGTATCACTCCATCAACTGCCAGGTTGTGTGCAATGCCCAGGGCATTATCATGAACGTGTGTGTTGGCAGCCCTGGCAGTTATCACAACTCCCATATCTGGAATGCATCACAGCTGTACCAGATGTTTGCTAGGGGGACATCCCATATGGTCATTTACTGGGGGATGCTGGCTATGCACTGGAACCATGGATGATGACACCCATCAGAAATGAAGACACACCTACTGAAGAATACCATAATGAGGCACATGCACAAACTAGGAACATCATAAGGCATGTGTTTGGGCTGCTGAAGTCATGGTTCCAGTTCACCCATATAAATGGTGGAGACCTGCAATACTCTCCAGCTACATGTGCACAGATGTTCACGGTATGTGCCATACTACCCAATATGATCCTGCAGAAACAGCTGCAGCAGGTTCAGCAAAGGGAAGTGATACACAGCTCCCCACCAGTGCCTAGGTCCCCACAGCCACAACCACAGGGTGACTCAGAGGAGGAACCCCCTGAGGTTGTCCCTGTAGGCAGACAGAGGCATGCCCAGTATGCCCTGGCCTTGGCCAAGAGACAATGCATAGCACATGCACTGACAATATAGGGCCCTAGGGACTGACACCTTACTCTGACTCACAGACATTTACAAAAAAATGATGCCAGCCAGCCCACACAACCTGTACCTAACCATGTATTGGCTGTGCACTGCATGCATCAGACAGAGTCAGCCCTAAACTACAGGTCTGTCAGCTGCTGTATTCACAAGGTAAGTCACTCTCCTATACATCACTTGTACAGGGTATTAGACTATGGTAGCATATGTATAGACCTGATGTATGTATGCAAGGGAATATAGTGCTATTGGGCTACTTGCAGAGATCTAACAGCCACTTGAGACAACAGGTACTCTGTCCAATAGTATTTACCACATAATATGCACTAGGCCACATGACTGGAAACTCCGCTACATTATTCAAGGGAGATGCCAAATAGTAGGGTCACAGGACAGTCACATGACTGTATGCCAGCAGAGCATGGGCTGGTTGTCCCCCACCTCCAACACATTAGTGTTCCCATACAACTGCTGTAACAGTAAGTCTGCAATGATATATCAGAAGACCAGACAATTCCAGGGCTGTGACACAGAACCTGGCCACATGTTGTATTTCCCAGATAATGTAGGGGGGACAGTGTATGTCTGCATGTTGTTGATAGTGTGAGGAATGAAACCTCTCTGTCTGGTGGCTGGTGTGGCTCACTGGGCTAGGGACATTAACATGGGTGATGGTGTTAATGATTTAAATCTTGCAGCATCTACATCTTTTGCATGTGAGGTACTCATATGGTGGTATTCCCACAGACTGTCATAACCCCGTCAACCTGTTACTGCAAGAAAGATGGGCAAAGCCAGAGTGAATGGAGGGACAAACCTACAGACAGACAGTATACATGCTATGAGTAACCTAAAAGGTGGCTAGTATAACAGCAGGTTGTGACAGGTCAGATTAGCGGCAGGATGTAAAGGCCATCACTTAAATGTGTCAGCAGTTACAGCAATTCAGTGACTGCATTTTACAGTATATTACTGGAAAACCACAACAGTATGAGGAACAGAGCAGACATATGGGGTGAAATGCTGGACATTCTGCAAAAGCATGTACAGGGAGAGGTATGCAGACTGTCACCATGTGTGTGGTGTTACATCATGTACCCCAGTCACATCATACCTCCCAACCTCTTAGAGCAAGAAATCTGACAAAATCCATGGATAAATGTGGGACAAAGGCCCAAAAATAGGGACCAGTTTTAAAGATTGCTCTTATAAATGAAGAAATTTGATAGAATAACAGGTTTTGCATTTAGCATGAATCTCCTAATGTGTATGGAGTTTGAAACTCAAATGTTTGCATTATTTCTTAACTTCAGTCTTTAATGATTTGCCACTAATTTGCCAGAAAAATATAATGTTATGTAAAATGGACCAAAAACATGAGGCAAAAATCTGGACAGTCTGTGAAAATCTGTACAGTTGAGAGGTATAAGTCACATATTAAGTTCAGCAAACAGCCTGGAAATGCCTTGGACAATATCAGGAAAATGTTGTACTGTGGAAACAGTTGCAGCAGCCAATGGTCTGCAGCACACAAAATCCTGGACTGGAATACAGGTAGCTCTGGCCTGGAGTCACCTTGGAAGTACAAACAGTCATACTGGGCATGTTCCTACACTTAGCTAACTTGAGCCCAAGTCTGTTGCCTCTTTCGCCCAAAGAAATGCTATGTGAAAATATGTCTGTACATACAGACAGCTATGTATATATATCTATCTGTCCGTATCCCCCTCACACTAATTATTTGTCTGTTACTATCTCCCTCACACATGATTAATGTACCTGTCAGTATGTGGCACATATATATTTGATAACAAAAAAGATATATATATATATATATATATATATAGCTATATAAAGTAGTATGATACATTGACTCGCAACATATATCTACATAACACATTTACATAATGTACACACACAGCAACAGTTAAGGTGACATGCCTGTTATACACATTTATATATATATATATATATATATATATATATATATATATATATATGTGTGTGTGTGTGTGTGTGGGATGTACGAATGACAGCATATACTCTCAGAATGCTGGAGTTATCTGCACTTACACATCACAACATTTGTCCAATGGAACCAGACCAAGGCCGCAACATTACATAATCCACTCACCCACAGAACGCTGTGCCTGCAGAATGTCACCCTGTTGGCAGACACAGTTGAGCAGGTGGTGTAATGTACACTGGTTGCAACACATGCCTTCAACAGGACATATTGTCCATGGCCACATGTCTGCCTATCACATTACAACCAGCCACATATGGCCATACTGGTAACTGTACACACATAGCAGGGATATTAACACATTTCCCACTCCTAGGACACTAGCTACAATAACAGTATCAAGCAGTATCACTCTGCAGGCCACACATGCTGTGTAACACATGGCCACTTTGTGAACTCCACAAGTACTGTGTCATCATCTACATATACAACAGACATAACTTGTGGTGTGTGCAATAAAGTACTGCAAGCTATAGTATGTAATAGTAGATTGGTAGGGGTTCTAATCTCACATCAGCCAACTGTGTGTGTGTGTGTGTGTGTGTGTGTGTGTGTGTGTGTGTGTGTGTGTGTGTGTGTGTGTGTGTGTGCATATACATATATACCCATGCAAGCACTACAAACATGCCCATCTGGCTTATCTCTTTGCGATGGTTATGCATTTCATGGCTCTGTGAATAGCTACTGGCCTCAACAATGGCCTTCTTTACAAGACTTGTTGATGTCATCTACCTTAAGAGTGCTGGCTAACAGTCTAATTTCAGATAAACTCTGTGGTGCATGTGATAAGTACTGAAAGCTATAGTGTGTGCTACTAGATAGGTAGGGGTACTACTCTCAGAGCATCCAATGTGTGTTGCAGCACTACAGACATGCCCATCTATCCTATCTCTGTGTAATGGTTATGCATTTTATGGCCTTGTGACTAGCTGCTGACCTCAACAATGGCCACCTTTACAAGGCTTGCTGATGTCATCCACCTTAAGAGTGCTGTCTGACCAATAATACCAAGACGGGAAGGGACCCCATACCTAAGTCAAAGTATGATTAAAGTTCATGAGATTAGTATTATTTCAGTATTTGATGTTAGCCAGAAATGCTGTTTGCAGCACCTGCAATCTGCCCAGTAATTATTCGTTTTGCAATTCATATGGAGTTACATGTATTGTTAACATATCTAAGCATGATTGTAAATTCTTTTTTACAAAACCTGTTGCTCCTACTACTACTATTGGAACAGTCTGGGTATCCTTCTTCCACATTGCCCTCGTTTCTGCCTGCAAATCCTGGTATTTTATGACTTAATGTCTCTCTGTATGTAAGACACTGTAGTCACTGGGTGTAGCAATTTCAATGATCAGTGCTACGTTTGTCTTCTTTTCATGGATTACTATATCTGGTTTTCTCACATCTATTTTTTGAACTGTTGGTAATGGGTGATCCCATGTGATATAAACTTCATAATTTTCTATAATGATTTGCGGTTTATGTTTACAGTGTTTTTCAGCTACTTGAATATTATAATGATTGCACAATACAAATGGAACAGTCTTGCCACATTATTATGCCTTCCACTATGCAGTCCTTCTGCCATTAGTATATTAGAAAAAGCAACAAGACATGTGACTGTTTCCAGTTCTGTTTTACAAAACCTACAATTGTCTGTTTCTCCCACATGGTCAATGGACTTTGTAAAACAATTGGGCCCCCAATATTAACTTTTCATCTTTTGGTTTAAATTTGCCTCTCCTTAACTATTTCTGCATTCGATCATGATCAGCATGAGGGTGTTCCAAGAGTTTTCTATACTTGCAACTATGTTTATGAAATTTACACATTTCCTACCATCTCATCTGATCCTTCACCTTATATTTTTCTTTTGTGCTTTTTTTGGCAGATTCAGTTGCTGTCTGATTTTTAGCTATTTCTGGTTTGATTTCCATTCCCACTTGATACTAATTTCCTTTTGCTAAACTAACCAGGGAGGTCATCTTAGAGTCATTCTCCTCATTTTTTTAAAACTTTCACTATATCTAGGTCTTGTGAGGTCATCAGATATGTATGCAGCCCTACTACTGCAGGTCTTTACATATAATCATTTTCGAGGAGGCCCACACCTCCTTCAGAATGGGGAATATATAATCTTGGTATACACTGAGTATGAATTATCCTTCTTGTTTTCCTGTCCAACTGATCCAACACCTTTTGGAGCCAGTCAATCTCTCCAAAATAGTAAGTCAGGACAGGAAGAACAAATTGATTTATAGCTTGGACTTTGTTCATAGATGTGAACATTGTTTTCAATATTAATTTTATTCTTCTAAAATATTCCTTACTGAGTTTTATTAGTGTTTGTTCATGTTTTATTGTTGATCCTTCATCCATTCCCGAATATTTATATACTCCCTCTTGCTCTTTTATATCACATTCCTGTCCTAAACCGATGTTTTCTTTGTGCTACAGCTTTCCTGCTTTAAAGGTTGTTTTTGCACATTTATCAACCCCGAATGACATTCTTATATAATCTGAAAAAGTTTTGACCACTTGCAGTTGTGCTTTCAGTTCCTCATTGATAAACTATGCAGTTTTTAATTATCCACTAAAAGAAGATAAGTCTTTACACTGTTGTCTTCTGGGAGCCACATTATAGCCATGACCTAATCTGTTAAGTAGACAGCTTAATGGATTAAGGGCAAGACAAAACCACAGCAGTGACAAAGACTCACCCTGGAATATCCCAATTTGAATGTTTATCCCTTTAATAATTATTTGTCCTTTATCATGAATTAACTGCAAAGTGGTTTGCCACTGTTTGGTTGCTGTAATGTAATCAATCAATGTAGGGGCTATCTTATACATTTTTAAGCACTCTTTTATCCATGAATGTGGGATGCAGTCAAATGCGTTTTTGTAGTTTATCCATGCCATACTTAGATTCTTCCCATTTTTACAGTTTTCCATTATGACTTTATTTAACAATTGTTGAAGTGACACCCCAACTCCATGTGTCTGTGCTGAATTTTTTAGTTTATTGTTTGCGATAGTACATGATAGATCCTCTGTTCTGATACTGCACATTACTTTTATCAAGTCTCTCTTTCTGGGTATTTTTGTTGATCTGTTCCCTTTTTTATACTCCTCTAACAGTGACACTTCTTGTCTTAATTGCTTTATAGTTTTCTCTATTTGATACTTCCATGATGGCATTTGATTTCTCCCATTCCTTTCCGTTACTGCCCTGTGTTGTTTTTATGGTAAGACTTTATTGTTATTAATCTAGCTGTTATATTGCATGAATCTCTATGAATAGTTCTAATTGCTGTATTTATTTCTTTAACAAACTTCTAACTTTTTGGGTTTTATTGACTTTCTGTAGTCTATTTCTTTCGATCTTAATATGGCTGTCCATCTGTATTAAATTAAGCAACTCTTCTCTTGGATCATTTTCTTCTAAACTTAGAGTATAGTCTTTCTTCTCCATTTCCTGTGTGTATTCTATAAAAAGTTCCACAGCATCTTCCTGTGGCATTTAGTTTCATTCTGTGTCATCCATTGCTATTTCATATGGGAACTCACTGGCGTATCTCTCCATGACATTGACTGTGTCAGAGTTGCCACAGTTTCCTGTTCCTTCCCTTGCTGTGCATCTTTAACTAAACTTTTGTACTGGTTTCCTATGGAAGGCTCCAGAGTATCTAAATATGGTAACAGATGAGATTTTTCTTACCCCTTAATTAAGGGATCCATTGCTCTGTCCTGCTGTGATGTTATCAAAGTTAGATTTTCTACACTAAATCCTTCACTTTGTAGGCAATCCATTACTTTAGTTTCTGTTTCTAACTTCTCCATTACTAATCCTCTTTTCTACTTTTCCTCTTTGTTTCTTATTTTTTGTATTGTAAAGTTTTCCATGTCCTGATGCCTTTGTCTGTATTTCTCTTCAAATAACTTTGGTGCTGGTCTTTTTGTATTGATTAGTTTTGCTTTCTCCTTTGCATAAATATTGCACCATGTTGAATCTCTTTTTCTTTTTCATGTCCATATTTCTTCAGATGTCTTCGGCTCCTCCTGTTTCTCCTTAATTGGGGGACTTGTTGTTCCAACATGCTGTGAAATAACCTGTGTTAGATTTTCTACACAAAATCCTTCACTTTGCAGATATTACATAACTTCAAGTTCTATTTTTTAACTTCTACTTTACTAATCTTTTGTTCTACAGTTCCTCTTTGTGATCTTATTTTTGTACTGTAAAATTTTCCCTATCTTGATGCCTTTGCCTGTATTTCTCCTCAAATATTTTTGTGGCTGCTTTTTTGTATGGATTAATTTGTCTTTTTCCTTTGCGTAAATATTGCATCATATCTGATCTCTCTTTCTTTACCATGTCCATATTTCTTTTTTATACATTTTAAAAATCTCTGGATTTTGTTCTTTATATTTCCACGCTTCTTCAGTCACTTCTTTTTCCAAACAGCCCAAGGTTTCTTGGTCTATATAATGTTTTCATAAATCTGTTTTATTAATGAACATAATTTTTTATTTGAAGTTTCTGACAGTTTTTATTGTGAAAGTATTTTTCTTTCCTCTAATTTCTCTCTCTTAATATTTTTGTATATCTACTGTCTGGAAATTCTGGGCTTCTTTTATAATAGTAACAATACATAATTTTCTTTCTTATCCTCAATAGTCCACTCTATTGTCTTTAGGGCTCTTTTTTGGCCTATCAGTTTTTGTGGTTTTTGTTGGCTACTACTTCCTTCTACAACTGGGGGGGGGGGTGTATCCTTCCCCTGGACCTTGCCTAGCCTCATTATACGAATGTTTTCATGTCTTGAGGATTCTACACTGTCATTTATTTTCATTCCCAGCACCAGTGTACCTACCAGGATTGGGCACTTTTTTATCCTGGGTCTTGTGCACCCAGCTGTCTTTTTTATTTTTTATCCTACTTCTGTCCATGACATATGCTATATAAAATACAGTCTACATATCATTATTGTCTTGGTGAGATTTTGTGAAAAACAGGGCCCACCTCATAAAGATACTCACCAAGACATGAGGATGAATTCAGTTCCAGCAATATTACTGTCCTTTGCTTGATGATTTATCATCTTTCCATTCAGACCCCAGGACATGGACCATGATGGAGAAAGTGTCAAACAAGACACTCTACTTTTTCAAATGCACAGTGTGACTATCAATGACTTTAGAAGTGCATGATAGCAAATGTGAAACAGATAATGGAATTGGATATGAGGACAACAATATCTGATATTTCCATAGGTGACCATGATAAAGTATTTCTACACATATTGATGAAGAAATGATAGCTGTGCACACTGAGCTGAGTGGAGGAGGGGCACTGACCACAACTCTGATCTGTGAAATATAACAATAAGTATCCTGTTTTTTTTGCTTATTTTTATTAGTTATTGCTTATTCTATCCATTTATAGCACTTTGTATTGTCTGCTGCATACTTTTTACTGTATTTTATTGCTATAAACTAATCTGCATGGTTATACTAAAAATGTCTGCCTTACAGGGTGTGATAAATAAGGTTTTTACTGTCACACTGTAAAGCTTTTTTAGCTAGTTTCACGGTGTGAAAGGTATTAACTGGAAATTTTCTCCATTTGTTAAACATCTGTTTGTTTGTTCTGATTTCCTGCCAAGGAGTGTATCATATAACTGATTTTTTTTGCAGTTAAAAGCATTCTCTATAGTCACCTTTCTCCTTTATCTGTTTAAAACTTTTATTTAGTGGCTCGCTGCTGTTTTTCTGCTGTGATAAACATTTCTGTAGGGTTTTCTGCCTAAAATAGTGTAGCTAGTAGCCTGTAGTATAGTTTATCACCCTCTTTCCCTATTGTTGTCTTATTCTTATACTTGGTGGCCTTGCAGTTGCCCACCCTACTGTAAATTTGATCTGGGATACTCCTCCCAGCTTAGTGTCATTATCTCATTCTACCTAATACAGACAGAACATTGGAGAAGGCAAACCCACTTTGTTGCTTAACACTAAATTATCTTCTGTTCTCCTTTCTCCCTTTTCACTTTACTAAAAAAAGATCTACCATTTCTAGAATCTTCTTGTGTTCTGACTGAGTGTGCTTCTCAAACAATCTGGAAATATAGAGCTGATGAGTATATTTTCCTGCACTTTTTAACTGTTCAGAGTTCTGCACTGTCTTAATTATTGCTTGACTGAATTATTTATATATTTGCTGGCATTGTTTTCTGCACCTGTTTTAGTCATTTTTAATTTAATTGCATTTATTTAAACTGTATTTGCTGTAATATTGCTACACACTCAAGTGAGTTAGCTTGCACTGTGTTTGAATTGTTTTTACTGCTGCTTTTCTGTAAAAAATAAAAAATAAAAATAAAAAAAATTTAAAAAAGTTCTAAGCTTGTTTCCTGCCTTTCCTGTAACTAGTCTAGTCCAGATACAGACTTGCTGTATCCAGGACTGTTTGTAATCTTCTGAGTCTCCCCAAACCTTTCTGTGTTGGAGGGAATCCTTCTAGCTTATCAATGGGAGTGGTTAGCACTAGCTAGCCTATCTACCATAAGAGGAGTGGTTTGTGGCCCAGAAATTGTAGTTTATTGGCTGTTTGGCCAGTTTTTCCATCCCTTTCAACTTTCTAGTTTAAAAGCCCATGTTTGCATGGGTTTTTGCTTGTTTAAGCTCCGTGCAGTGGCGCCGACTTGAGGTAAACTATTACTGGTGCCAGAAAGTCTGCTCTTCAGTTTTTCCCTTAGATCTTGCTAGTTCTTTCTCTCTTGTACTTCAAATAGCCTAATCACTTTGCACTTCAACAGGTTTTTGTAGCAATTATTGTAGCACACCTAAGTGCCATCAGCACTAGTAATTCTTCATGGAAATAGCTCTAGTACTTAGTAGTTATGACCACCCCTCCTGGTATGATTAAAGGGCAGTTCCCTGTGCTTTCCCCTATTAACCTGGTGCACTTGGGCATTCTGAGGCAGTGTAGCAACTGCCTCATGTACACAGACAACCCTCTCCTCTTACCTCCCAACACTCAGACTTGTGAGAGATGCACTTATATCACCAAACTGGAAGCTATGCACTCTCCAGCCATGCCCGGACTAGCTAGTCAAGAGGAGAAGGACAACACCTGCACCACACCACATGGAACACATAGTCCTCCAGAACACCCACTATCACAGCTCTCACATAAAGAAACAAACCATACACCCACCTTCCTGGAGGTTCTCACTAGAAATTTACTCAAACAGCAGAGACATTCAAGACAGAAATGCACTTGACCACCACAACACAGCACAAACCACAGGACACATAGCTCACCTCCAAAGTGTGCCCCTCAACCTAAGCTCCTAAGGTTAAACACCTTGCCCAATACACTAATCATATGTGACTCAAAAGTGAGGCACACATATGTCCCACTCACTAGGTTGAATGAGGAGAAGGTAACAGTCAGCTGTCTATCAGGTGCCAGAATCCGACACATAACACATACACTCAGGTCACTCCATAACAACTACAAGTATGACTTTGTCATTGTCCATGTGGGTGTGAATGACCTGAGACACACCTCCCTGGATTACATGAAAAGAGACATGGTGGAGCTCTCAGATTATGTGGCCCAGGCAGGTATGACACTAGCCCTGAGCTGTATCCTACCATCACCCAGAATGATACCGCAGTACAAACAAAAATGACTGACTTCAACAATTGGCTAAGTTTCTGGTATCTTCTAAGGGGATCAAGTATCTGTCCGCTTGGGATGACATGACTGACAGACCTCGATGCTTTGCCAGAGATGGCCTGCATCTGTCACCCCTGGGTTTCTGGGTACTGGCTAAGGCTCTTGCCAACCCTATAGTGCCTTTTTTAGGTGGTGTTCCAAAGACCAAATTCCCACTGTAACAATTATAAATAAATGCAATCTGAGGGTCATGCTGCTCAACACTAGAAGTCTAAATCTCAAGATGCATTCGCTCGAAGCACTCATCAAAATGGAGAACACTGATATTTTTGCTGTAATGAAGATCTGGTTTAAAATGGCAGAAAGCACCCCTGCACTACCAGGCTATAACTCATTCCACACCTTTCGGCCCTGAAACAGGGACTGAAGCTCCAAAGGCGGTGGTGTCTCCATATTCATAAAGGATATGCACACCTCCAGACTAGTAGCCTAGCATAACACATCTGAGATACTTCAGGTACAACTAACATTGGGTAAAATGGCGATCCAAGTCATAGCCTGCTATAGGTCCCCAACCATGTCTTTAGACTCTCACTCCGTATTCCTAAGCACCCTGGAATCCATCAAGGTCCAATCCAATACTCTCATACTAGGACTTCAACTAACCCTCCATCAACTGGAAAAACTACTCATGCACCAATACACTGGCCCAACGCTTCCTGGAATTCATCAATTTCAAATTCCCTGGACCAGATCATTCTGACCCCCACTAAAGGAAGCAACATCCTTGATCTGGTTATTACTAACATGGGTGACCCATTGCTCTACACCAATAGTCAATCCCTCCCTGGTCAGATCCGACCATAAATTAATCACCATGGAAATCCACATCTCACCCATACCCCCCGCAAAGGCAACCACCTTCAAAAACTTTTCCAAAGTTGACTTTGGACTCCTAAAAACAGATGTGGCTAACTTCTCAGCACCCATGCCAATGGAAAATAGTGGCATGACTGCTGAAACATACACTAATGCATTGTACGAACATGTACATAAATGCATGGAACTAGCCTTAGCCAATAGAACCAAGATGGTCTCCTCTAAAAAAAGGAAACCAATCTGGTGGTCCCCTACCATTAATAAACTCTACAACAGAAGGAAGAAACTGTTACAGAAAAAGGTGAAGTCCCAAGACTGGAAAAACACCCTTATTAGTCTCAACAAAAAGTTGAGATCCCTCATCAAATCCTCTAAAGCCAGCTATGAAGGCAGAATTGCAGCAGATACTAAAAACAAGCACAAAACCTTCTATAGCTATATCAAAAACCTCCATGGCAATACCCAGATTTGCACTGAGTTACTGCACAATGGTACTTCCTATACTGAGCCAACAGATATTGTCAGCATACTGGCCAACAGATTCAGTGCCAACTTTACCCCCCCAATGGACCAATCACAATACTGGAAGAATTCCAGGCACCCAGCATTACTGCAGCACAGGTTAAGCTGCATTGTCCAAAGCCAAGAATACAGCTTTCATGGGACCCGATAATATCCCTGGCTGTGTTCTACATGAACTACAAAGCAAACTGGCACCATATCTGTGTGCCTTCTTCAGTCACAGTTTCACCTCAGGCTTTGTCACTATCGAATGGCACACTGCTATAGTCATCCCTCTCCATAAAGGTGGAGCGACTACAGACACTGGAAATTATCACCCCATTAGCATGAAGAGTCTGATATGTAAAGCTGTGGAGCACATCATCATGGACCTTATTAACAAAGATATAGGAACTCTCCAAACTCTAGATCCCACAAATTTGGCTTTGTGAAAGGGAGATTATGCCTGCTCAGTCTGGTTGACTTCTTTGAGTCAGTTACCAGGGCTGTGGATGAAGGTAAGGCAGTGCATACAACCTACCTCGATCTGGCCAATGCCTTTGATACCTTTTCTCAATCAGGAATTATTGATAAACTCACCAAACTAGGCATCGACCCCTATATCACTAGGTGGGTTGCAAATCGGCTCACAGATAGAACACACAGTACGAAAGTAGTGGACTCCAAGTCAGACTGCCGACCAGTCACAGGTGAAGCCCACAGGGATCAGTCCTGGGTCCTCTCCTGTTCGACATCTACTTCTCAGAGGTCCAGGCCAGCACAAAGAGACTTTGGCTGACCAAGTTCGCACATGACTGCAAGCTGGGAGCCATTATTAACTCCCCAAGTGATGCAGACATCCTACAGAAAGGACTCACTGAGACCAATGACTGGTGTCAAAACCATGGCCTTCAGCTTAACACCAAAAAATGTGTCATCATCCCATTTGGTAAAAACTCAGTTTCCACTAATTACCACATTGATGAGAGCCCATTGAACACTGAAGGAATTATAAGAGATCTTGGGATGCAGGTAGACAGCAACCTTTCCTTCGACCACCACATTGCCACTGTGGTCAGAAAGTCCTTCTATGTGGCACATCTCATTACCAAAGGTTTTCCATCCAGGAAGAAAGAGGTCATTGTCTCTCTCTACTCTTCCGTCATTAGACCAATCATCAAGTATAATGCCCCATTTGGCATGTACCTCACTAGACACCTGCAACAGCCGGAGAGGCCACAGAAGTGCCTCATGAAGAGGATCATAGGCATTAAATTCATGTCCTACATGGACAGACTCAAATGACTCCAACTATTCCCTGTCTCATATCACCTACTTTGAAGTGATCTCTGCTTGATTTACAAAGTCATGTCTGACCCAGCTCTGTTAGAAATGCTACATCTAAAGAAATCCCACTTCCTCCGCACCACATGCTCCAGAGACCTCAACCTCATTACCACAAACAACAGAACATGCTGGAGGGACAGGTTCCTCACCCAGAGACTGTCCATGCTCTGGAACAGACTTCCTGTGCATGTCAAGCACAGCACCTTGCTATCCCTCTTCAAGAGAAATCTTGATGAGTGGATGGGTAATAGAAAGTTCATCCCGGGGATTACTCCAGTGGCTCTACTTGATAGAGGCACTGGGAACTAACATCGGGTGGCACAATGCCAGGGCACTTCTATAGGCTAGGCTTGTAAAAGCTCCAAGGCCATTAGCCTAGTACACACCTATGAACCTATGAACTAAAGAGATATATGGTTAAGAAACTGACCTCTAAGTGTAAGAGCAAGATGGATTGCATTCAACTCAGCAAAAACAGTTTTGGCAAATGTAAAATAGTCAAATAAATCTTCACTGAAACTACCTTCAGTGGACATCCAAGGACCAAGTTTTTGCAGGGTGCAAGACCCCCTGCACTCCAGATGTTGGGGGACAACCCCACACTCCCATACTTATATATGCACGAAATTCAAGGTGGAAGAAGAAGAAAAATCACTGTAGTCAAAAGTAAATTCAGTGAATATACTTTGATCTTTTTATGTTTGGTAAAACTACCTTTGTCAAATTAGTAAGATGCAGATCAAGATACTTGTTACACATACAGGCAAAAACAAATTCAAAAATGTTAACTGGGGGGCTTCTTGAATCTCTTGGTAAAACAGAGCTTAGATTGGAGGTATCAATGATCCAGATAGCGATGCATTTGAGGCCTCACTTGTAATGTGCCAAACTGCTACTATATGTTTTATTGACTCTTTTTTTATGGTTGCCTAGGAGGAATCCGCATAGGAATTCATGAAGAACTGCAGATGAGACTTCTGGACACTAGAAAAGATGGACAAATCAGAAATTTCACCATAAAGAAATGGAATTGTTCTAGCACTTGGATTTCTGAACAGAGATACTCTACCTTGATTTCTGAGCAGTGATAGTCAAAGTCGGTGACTATAATCACCAGACCAAGAAATGTACATGACTTATTGGCACAGGCATGCCTTAGAGTAGTAACAAAACACCAGGAGCTACTGTAATAATTAAAATCTGTGTTTTTTTCTGACGGATTCCAAGATGGTGGTCGACTGAGTAGCACTCTCTCCATACAGCTCTTACTCAAACTTCAAAGAAACCTGCAATAGCCAACAACTGCTGGCATATAAACTTAAAAAAAGGGGGAAGAGAATCTACACTATCCTGTATCTGGAATATTTACTTATTAACTTCACTCCAGGATGTTAAAAGTAATAGAAATATCATTTACTCTCTACCTAAACAAAGCTCCATGTGTAATTAGAGGCCTGAAGGCGCCAGCACCTAAGTTTCGGACAGCAGCCATGAGGGAAACAAGAAAGCATCTCTTATCTGGTAAAATGCCTAAAGAACCAGAAGGTATGGATGCACAAACATCGAAGACTAAAATATCAGCCATAGCATCTCCTGATAAGGAACTTACATCTAAAAGGCAAAACATATCTAAAATCCAGCAAGAACAAGCAAAGGAATGCACTAAACAGAGAAATGAAAACTCTATAATTAAGGATGATTTAAAAAAACGCTCTCTTACCACTACAATCGGCTGTTCAAGGCTTCTCTGAACAACCTAGCAATTTTGGTAGCACAATCAAACAAATCGCAGATAGACTTGACCTTGTGGAGGGAAAATCTAAATCAAATGAAATGGAATTAGCACTTATAAAAACAAATCTTGCATCCAAAGAGAAAGTCTTAACTGAAATGCAGACAAAGATTTTAGACTGGGAAGTCAGAAGTAGATGAAACAATTTAATCATAAGAGGTTTACCAGAAACGTATGAGCAAAGTCAATTGCTCCCAACTCTAAAACTAATCTTCACTTCCATTCTGCAACTAAAAGAACACCAACCTCATCCCATAATTGAAAGAGCTCTTCGAGCCCTCAGGAAAAACCAAAACAGTACTGTTCCAAGATCCGTATATGCAAAGTTGCTAAACCATCAAGATGTTCAAGCTGTCTTAGCATCATATAAAAAAAAAATAACTTCTCATGGAATTCCCTCTCCATCACCATCTCTCAAGACCTACCACAAGAAATTAAAGAAAATTGTCGCAAACTTGCTCCTTTCTGTGCAGAGCTCATCAAACAGAACATTAGATTCCAAATGAAGTACCCAAACACCCTATCATTTTACTTCAACGACTCTAAAGTCTCTATGTTTACACACAGCGAAGCAAAATTAATCTTCAAAAAATGCTTCGGTAAAATGTCAGATCTATAACTTCCTTAAATACCTTGTTTTCTTGTTTTTCAGCCTTCGTCCCATGTCAAGGGTCATCCCGGCTCCACTGGTCAGTCATCGGTTTGGTTTTCTTGCCTACTCCACCTCGTAAATGTTCTTTTTTTTTTTGCCTTCTATTGCATATTTTGAGTTTGGCACAGTGGGTAAGAATATGCTGGACTGTCATTTCCAGTGGGAGTCAATATGGAGGCTCACCACGACTTATTTAGGCAGACGCACCAGTCTTCGAGGAAGAGGAAACAACCTGAACTTCCTGCAAGCACATCTCATCCTGAATACAGCGTAATGTAGAGGAACTCCTTCGAAAATGAAGACTGATGACATAACCTGATCTCCGTTGTACAAGAAAAGAAAAAAAGGTTATTAGACTCGCCATCTCTTTGCGTCACTGTAAGCAGAAGCTATCCTGATCCCACGAAGCTGCCTTCATTTTAAAGAATGTTGCACCCATTTCGGCATGAACATTCTACCTGACTATGTCTATTAAAGGTTTGTGTTCAGAATTCAATGTGCCATTAATGTTTTACAAGTGGCAGCAAGGTTAGGGTAGAAATTAAATCTCTCAGTTGTTCCATTCTAGTAAACTAGTGTCTTTTCATATTCATATCAAGAGAAAGTACTTGGCAAGGCGCAGACTAATCAGTGACATTATATTAGACTGATTCTCACAACGGTACATAGGATGCAATGCTTGTAGAATTTCACCTGCATTTGGAGTGTGGTACTTAAGGAAGAAATCTGGAATATTCCATGTGTTGTTTAAATAGAAACGTATTTGCAGATAAAGGAGCCTTTATGGTACTTAGATTCAGTGAGCTACAACCTTCTGGCCTTCAGTCAGATAGGCTAATCTGAAATTGTATATCCCTCTGGTGTAGACTGGTTATTGATGGAAAGCATGTTATTATTTACATCGAAATATATGTTCCAAGGCTGATAGCCTTTCATTAATGACATGCTTGCATTATTGTTGTTGTTAATCAGCATAGGTACGCTTGTGCTTCTACCACCAGCCTAGTAATGTGACTCCTACACTATATTGAACTATCATAAATGGTGTTATGCCTGAGATGGTTTTGGACATTTGTCAGGATGAGCTTGAACGAAGGTACGACTGGAACTTCCTGTCTCTTATTCATCTTCAAATGCATTTCAAATGAGAAAGCACTGAAAATCTTCCAACTAAACAGATGATTTTTTAAACTAATACTTGGAACTTGTCTTTCCCTCTCCCTGATCATTTATCTGTTAACTCTGCTCGAAATGTTAGAGTGGAAGACATGGAAAGGCAGGATATATTGTTAGGAAATGCCTTCCAATATAATAAAATCCACTTATATACTATTTTAAATGTATTGCTTTGGAAATATCACTCATTTTGAATACTGTGCAGTCATGCATAATAGATCCACGAGCATCGTATTTTCTTGGACCATATTTCACTTTATTAATATTAGTATATTTTATTGTGAGTCATGTGTTCTAGACTATATTCTAACTGATGAACTGTTATGTAATGCTAGCAAATAGGTTGTGTTTTTTTTTTAAAACAAGTGATCTTACTAACAGTGGCATTCCCTTCATTTAAGAGCTAGATGGATATGTTTAGTAAGGACCCCAGTGACAACGATTGGTTCTACACTAACACTGTACATATTGTGTAAATATTGTAGTTGGTTTATAAAATCTCATATTATTGTAATGTTTGAGCTACTGATATACCTTGATCTTTTCCCTCTCTCGCATATAGGGGTTAAGTGGGTAGGCACTAGGATAGATGTGAGAGAGCTCAATGCTGCCTTTTAAGTTGATAGATTACATCCTTTGCCATCTTTTATTTCTAATGAGCCATATGAACACTTGCAGTTCCTTAACCTCTTAGATAACTTAACTCAATTAAGTTCTTTCGACTTTTGTAGTTTAGATGTGGCAAATCAGTTCCTGGAATGTTAGGGGCCTCCAAGATAAGAACAAAAGGAATCTTCTTTTGCACCTACTAGTTAAAGCTAAGTCAGACATACATTATATTCAAGAAACACACATGCTACCTGAATCTTGGAAGAAAGAACAGAGTAGGAATGGGTTAAAGACATTATCTCAGCAGGAAACAGTTGCAACTCTAAAGGGGTGGCTATTATTATTAAAAATTCATTTAAACCTTCCATCATTGATAAGGGATCAGACTGTCAGGGCAGATGGTGTTATTTTACATGCATATCCCCTTTGCTAAGTAAACCAACTTTATTTTTAAATGTTTATGGTCCATGTTCGGGGCAGCAAGATTTTGTTCTGGTAATATATAACATATTATTAAAATTCCCTAACCATCTGTTTATAATAGGGGGGACCGGAATGCAGTCATTGACCCAATTGTTGACAGATCTATCAAATCCAAAGCGTATAACATCCAAGCTTCTCTCTCTTATGGAACTAATTTCTGACTTTGATTTAAAAGACCCTTTAAACTTTAGTAAGGAAACACTGAAGAAAAATCACTTCACATACTTCTCGAAATGTCACAACTCTTGGTCACGTACTGACTTCTTTCTAATATCAGATACATTAACTAAGTGGCATATAAATTATTTAACAGATCCTAGATTTTTCTCAGACCACTCAAGGAGTACACTAGAAATAAATCTAGCACACAATACATATTTACTAAACAAAGAATTTAATTGGTCTCTTAATAACAATTCACTTTATACAACTATGGTCACAAAATAAATACTAATCATCCTAGCTGATTTTAACTCCAACCCCCATGACACTAACATCCCATTAGATGTTCAATGGGTGGCATGTAAATCTGCACTCAGAGGTATATTCATTCAAAAATCTACTTACTTAAAAAAAATCTGCTTACTTAAAAAAATGTAGGAAAGAGAAAGAAGATCGAATAATAGATGAGATAAATGTACTTGACGAAAAGTTACAAGCTAATTATACACCTTTGGTAGAAAATTAAATTTTAGAAAAACAAAAGCAACTCTTTGAAATACATCAAACTAACCTCTCTCTCCAAGAACAACGATTTATAGCAAAATACTCTGAATGGATACAAACCCCTTCAAAAGCATTAGTTAGGATAATTGAGAATAAACAAAATTCTCCCAGAATAAATAGTATCCTCCACCAAAACAAAATATATAAATCAGACGATGAAATCATCCATCTCTTTTATAAAAGCCTCTCTTCTGTCTATGCAAATAAACAACATCAAACTCCAGTTGAAGTTATGAAAAGCCACCTTAATGATATAATTATTCCCAAAACTAAATGAAGATCAGAAAAAGATTCTCTCTGCCCCCTTTCTATTTAGGAAGTTCAGGATGCCATTACTACTCTCAAAATTTGGAAAGCCCCAGGTCCAGATGGTTTTACGGCAGACTTCTACGAAGTTTTTAAAAATATTGTTGCTCCCATATTACTAAAATTATTCTAATATATTTATGTCAAAGGCATTTCAGACTTGCATATCAACCACTCAAAGACTATCCTGATCCCAAAAAATAGTCTAGACATAGCCAATCTTAATAATTGCAGACTTATCTCCCTAATGAATATAGATATCAAATTTTTATCTTCTATCTTAGCTAAAAGACTTAAAAGAATAATTCCTTGCTTAATATCCAAAGGGCAAGCAGGCTTCATGGCTAATAGATACACACGGGATAATACACTGACGCTGGAATCCATGATAAACCTCACTAAACATGATAAGAATCCTAGATATGCACTGATCCTTGATGCATGCAAGGCTTTTGATCAGGTTAACTGGGATTTTTTGTTCACGGTTCTATCTTATTTCGATATTCCTAAGGATTTTTCAGTATTGTAAATATCCTATATAAGAGCTCTTATACAAGACTATATATATATATATATATATATATATATATATATATATATATATATTATATATATATATATATATATATATATATAAATAAACAATATTCTAAGGTGATAAAATTATCAAATGGTACCAGACAAGGTTGCCCTCTTTCCCCACTTCTTTTTAACTTGTATTTAGAACCCCTGTTCCAGCTCATCCTTCAAAATATACATCACTCAATCCCTAAGGTACTGCATATTGAGATCAGCTTAACAACCTTTGCTGATGACCTAAACCTTTATTTTGAACACCCTATGTCAGACACCAAGAAATTGCTCAACTCTTTAAAAACCTTTGAACTTATCTCAGACTATCAAATAAATCATGATAAATTCTCTGTCTTTCCAATTAATCCTTTAGCACATAAGGAATTTCTTTTTCTGGATTCACCTTTCCATACTACACACTTCATTAAATATCTAGGGGTCCACTTTGACCACATCTCTTCCTCTATATTACAATCCAACCTAAATAAAGTATGGACAGTGATCTTTCAAAACTTACTTAGATGGCAGCAGATGAAACTCCCTATCTTATCTAAAACATCCATTACTAAAATGAATATCCTTCCCAAATTTCTTTATCACCTTTACGCTTCATTTTCCCCGATTCCCAACACTTTCTTCAATAAAATACATAAATCCTTAGCGAAATTTATTTGGTACCCCAAGTCAGTCAGAATGTCCTATAAAAAACATATATATCCAAAAGATAAAGGTGGTTTAAACATGCCCGATCTTCAACTGTACTACAGAATTTTACAAGCAAATAGACTAATCTCAATAGCCAATTACTGTTCAAAGGATGAATCCTGAATCCCCCCTATGGGTCATAATTTGGCATAAACATGCTTGGAGTAATAGATTTAATAACAAAGCCCTCCCATTTATTGACCCAGTTGTCCTCAAAAACTTAAAATTACACCAAACCCTTAAAACAATAATTAAAATCTTCCAAGAAACGTTTAAATCACTGAAACTGGATAATGCTTTACTACTATTCCAATTTATCCACCTCAACCCCAACATCAAGCTAAGCCATAATATGATTATCTTGAATGACTACAATTTAATTAAAAACTTCACACTCTGGGATATTCATAAACACAGAAACTCTTCATTAGCAGAATTACGTGCTACCATAGGCTTATCCCAAAAATACACTATAATTCTCAGGCAAATAAGGGAAGTTATCTCATCTACACCACAAGTACACTCTATTACTGAGTATGACATAAACTTAGTCGCCAATCTATTACAAACCTTAGCTAGCAAAAAAATATGTTATCTCTATCATATAAACTTATCAATAATGTTAAGTATCAAGGAGAAATAGTCTATGGGGAACCACCAAGGTTTGAACTTGTCAACTGACCAAAAGGTGACAGCCATCAAATCTACACTCATGTTTTCTCCCTTTAAAAACATTACATACACACAGTTTATGATTACAAACAATCTTTATCTTGCTCCTACCCACCTAAATAAATTTAATCCTAATGTATCCTCTGCATGCTCATGTTGCTCCTACTCACAAGCAGACATAATTCATATATTATGGATTTGTAAATATTCCCATAGTATTTGGAACTCTCTTAGAGTTAGACTTGAGAAGATGGGGTATCACAAATCAACACTATCATGGGAACTAGCATTGCTACATATCACCAATTTTAAGATCCCAAAACTGAGACTACATGTTTTAGTGGCTCTTTGCTTGTTAGTCAAGTTTTACATTACCAAACATTGGCTTGATTGCACTAAGATGTCTTGGGTAGGCTTCAGATCTCTAGCTATTAAGTATATTACATCTCAAAAACTCCTAATAACAAACTCATATAAACAATCTTACTATCTGACTTTCTGGAACCTAGTATTTGAACACTTAGCTGACAACTAATTATACATGTAAGTTAAGTATAAGATAATTACTACATTCTCTCTCTTTAACATTTATTTGACTGTCCCCTGCTTTATCTCCCAATGGCTCCAGAAATGATTATTTTTGGCTTATTGTATCAATATTTATACCTTTATTTCATTTAATATATAATACATTTTAGGGTATCTTGAAAGTATATTATTCTCTCCTTGTTTAGTGTGTAGACATCACTATTATATTATTGTACTATTGTACTTTGTTCTATGGTTCATATTGTACATATGTTTTATGGTCAGTTGTTACTTGCTCTCCTTTGTATTACTGCCTACTGTTTAAAACGGCAGTTTCATATGTGTCATTTAAATGGAAATATTAATAAAATGTTATTTGAAAAAAATGTGTGTTTTTTCTTAATCTTTTTTTATCATGTGTAGCACTGTGGCCATCTGTTTGCCTTCTAAGGTGGCCCCTTTTATTCCACTGACATGACAGCCCAATTTACTCTCCAGACTTATGCAACCAGTGGGGTGAGCATGAGGGAGACAATTGAAAAAAAAGCCCTGTAATCTCCAGGTAGATGAACTACAAAGTAGCTTTGGTGTGGTGCTATCTTCAGTGCTTCATTGTGAATTTTTGTATGCCATAGGTTTCCACATCCACTCTTGTTCAGACAACACAAACATAATGCTGAAGAAGATTAACTGTACTAAACCAGGATGGGTGCTTTTACACTCTCAGCCCAACTGCAGCACAACACACTACTTGGTAGGATGACATTCTGCCCTAATATCAGACTGCTGCTTTGTGTGTCCTCTGATATGGATCACATAATAACAGGGTCATGCCATACTCCCTTCCCCTGAGGATATGTGAATCAAACTATGATGCCCATTCCCCTCTCCCCATGCTGGATCCTTTAGCAACCAATTTGCCTCTTCAGTGAGTCAAAAAATATGTTTTAAAGTCTTGATATACATTTTACACTGCTTGCTCATTTGGCACCTTTTCAAAATACTCTAATCAAGTGCAAACATATTAAAAATACAGGTGAAACTACAACTTAAAACATTTATGAACATCAGTGAATTCACCCAAGCAATTACATCTGGCCATTTTTATTTAGCAATAGTATGGATTCATCTTTTAAATTAGGAACCACTGAGAATTATTGACTTAAGCCTAGAATATTTGAAAATGTAACAAGATTTGTCTTTTGATTCTTACCTAAATCCTAAAAATACAATAAAGCCTAAAATCATACTCACAAGATTACTGCAACTATGATCAGCTAAAGCATTATTAAACCTTCTTCTTGGTATTATAAAACATTCACTAATTATCTCTTTGAACTTGTACATGGTCTTACATACATAAAAGCTCCCATATTTATAGTTAGCTACGTAAGGCACTGCCTAAGTATTACATTTAACACTAGTATTTGTCAATGCCAAATGTTGTTTTTAGGGTGCTAGTGTAAAGCATTGATGGGATGATAGTGATGAAAGTTGTGAAAGTAGGAGATGGTTGGGAAACAAGATATCATACACAGTGGAGTTGCAGTTGTGGAAAATAAATTTAAACATTCTGCTTACCAGTATTTGGCTATTGTCTCTTAATGTCAGATATCAGAGAATAACACTTGTCAAAGAATCAAGAAGTGGTAACCTGAAACAACTCTATGTTGGCTTGTGATTGACTGTGCTGTTGCCTGATAACAGAAGATTTATTTTGAGTTATATTTTATTTTTTACCTCTTTTTTCACTGTTTGTAAGAAGAAATGGATAGCATGTAGGCAGGAAGATTTACTTTGATTTATATTTTATTGTTTTACCTCTACTTTTCACTGTTTGTTTTTAGAGATAGGTTTTAAACAGGCAAACTCTAGCCATCCCAAGTGGCCTAGTCAGTTAAAACTCACACAGACTGCAGGGAGGACAATCCAGAGCTTCCCTGAAATAATCCTGTGTTGGTTTGTGATTCATTGATCTTTAGTCTTATAATGATGTAAAGGAAATTTGGCTTTTGTGTGACTGTCAGAACTGAAATGGTAGGCCAGAGCTACGACATTACTGTAGTTAATTTAATATGTAGTTGTATATTGTCTGCATGATTTTTCTGATAGAAGTTGACTTAAAATCTCTTTGAATTCTGTGGTAACTGATTTTTGATTACCCTTTTCTTTTAGAATTCTTTATTCATTTGCAGATGAAAATGAATTCCTTAAATGAGTATGCCATTACTGATTTGTTAAAGAACAGGTATCTTGTACAGTTTACTAAATGCTATGTCTATTTAAAGGTAGCACCTGATAACACTGTTGACATGTTCCTCGTGTCAAAAGGTGGATCATTTTCTTATCATTATTAGTAGTAAATCTAGACTTACTGGTTGTGATTGCACTTGTGCAGATGGCACAGCTTATAGAACTGTTATTACATATATTGTTGACTGGACCAATGAGCTAAATAATATTAGGCAAAGTGCAAACACAACACATACAGGAAATGAAGTGTCCACTCGCAGTAAAGATCAATTAACCCCAATTAAACATGATGTTACTGATGACAACTTTGGCATTCAGGATACACATATTCAACAATCTGTGGATTAAGGGCATGTAGAAGAAAATAAAAAAGAAAACAAAGGAATAAGTTCACAGCAAATAAGGAAAAAAGAAACTGATTAATGTCTATAAGACAAAGAGAATACATACTGAAAACACATTGCTTTGTTATTTAAGGCACAGATTATAGGACATGATAACATCATTCTATCAGAAAACCTTCAGTCAGGATGAGGCTAAGGTTGAGAGCAGTTAACAGCTCTATATTTTTTCTCTGCTTTATTTTAACATCTCTGATAGGATTTTTACAGAGAAATTCAAAGAATATGTTTCAAACTTGAAGGATGTATAATTAAACTACTTCTGAATAAACTACTACAAAAAAAAAATAAGTTTGAAACCTTTTTCATTTTTCCTGTCAAGAAACTCATTCCCTCAGAATGAGTCACTCCAAACCCAGTATACAGGACAATATAATGAAGAGAGATATTCAGTCTCCACTCAGCAACATGAATGAACTTTCTATAAATATGGATAAACTGGAAAGCAAAATAGACAACATTAACGAAGAATGTAAAAAACAGGTAGAAGTGCTGAGGGAAGCTCTTAGACAACAGTCTTCACAAATTTCAAATATAGAAGAAGCAATGACTGATTTAGATGGAAGAATGATTGAGAGTGAGAATAATACTGAATTTCTCTTGTAACAAAATGAATTATTTTGGGAAACATTGAAGAAGATCTAGAAAACAGATTCAGAAGGAACAACATTAGGATTTATGGCACCCCAGAGAAAGAGAAAGGAGACAGTATGATTCAATTTCTAAATACCTGGCTGCCTAAGACATTAAACCTGCATGAAGTTCTTTCCTTTGGTATTAAGAGGCACACACATCACTTTCCAATACATCAAAAAAGAAAAACCCACCAAACCAAGGTCAGTGACAGCTGGATTCTTTTCCAGCTAAGATAAAGATCTTGTTTTAAAAACAACATGGACTAAATACCCAGGTAAAATAAAAGAAAACATTATCCAACTTCACTTATGTCAAAAAGGAAAGCATGTATACGTCTTATAAAGGACTTAAAGAAAACAATATTAAAGCACAAATTTTGTTTTCAGCAAAATAAAGATTCATCTTACCAAAGGATAGAGGACTTTTAACACTTTGAAAGAAGCTTTGGAGTTTATAGAGAGGAGTAAAATTCTAAAAAAAAATGAAATGGACTGGAGTTTGTTTATATCTCTTAAATGAAATGCAACAAGGAATGGATAGTCAGTTAAAACAAAAACAGTGAAAAACTGAAAGATGAAAAATTATTTCATTCTCATTGTAATATTGGTTCTGTAACACAAAGAAGTGTATGAATAGTAACAATCAGGTAATAATACCACCTTTTACAAGGTAAATAATTTTATTCGTTATTTCAAAGATACTTCTTTTAATATGTGAAGCTAATTAATTCCAAATAGAGCTTAATCAGCCATACCAAACATATCATTAAATATATGGCAAAAATTAGGAGGTGCAGCACCCAGCAGGATAAAAGCACTGTTATCAAACTAATCAAATAACTCAGAGGTCAAATAAAGTCTGCCAAAGCCAAATTTGAGGTAAGTTTGGCCTCCCAGACAACCACAAAGCATTCTTTAGCTATGTCCGCAACCTCAAAGGCAATACACAATTGTGTGCAGAGCTCATTGTAAATGGAGCCACCGATACTAAGCCAGAAGATATAGCAAACCTCCTGGCTGATAAATTCAGCTCCCTTTACTCCTCTCTCCCCCTCAACCTTCTCTCAGGAAATATCATCAAATATAACTCCCCCTACTATCACTAGGGAACAGGTCTTTAATGCTTTCTCTAAGACCAAGAACACTCCCTCAATGGGCAAAGACAATATACCAGGACGCCTTCTAAATAGCATGAAACATGACCTATCAGGGCCTCTGGAATTATTATTTAACTGTAGCCTCCAAGCAGGCTTTGTGCCTCATGAATAGAGAAAGGCAACCATCATCCCTTTGCACAAAGGTGGGTCATCTACACACCCTGGAAACTACAGACCCATAAGTCTCACTAGTCTTATATGTAAAGCCTTGGAAAGAATTATCATGAAGAAGATCAACAAAGATATAGTAAATGTCCAGACACTGGACCCAACCCAGTATGGTTTTGTCAAGGGCAGATTATGCCTACTCAACCTGGTGGACTTCTTTGAGAATGTCACCAAAGCAATGGATGAGGGCAAATCATTCATACTGACTACCTTGACCTGGCCAAGACATTTGACACAATACCGCACTTGAGCATTGTTGACAAACTCAAGAGGTTAGTTACAAACCTGTATGCCACCCGGTGGATAGCCAACTGACTCACAGACAGGACCCAGGAAGTTAGAATTGGGGAGTCCACCTCTACAAAGAGGTCAGTCACAAGTGGGGTCCCTCAGGGATCAGTTCTTAGACTGCTCTTTTTTGGCATTTACTTCTCAGAAGTCAAGGCCAATGTCAGTGGTCTTTGGCTGACTAAATCTGCAGATGATTGCAAATTAGGAGCTGTTATTGAATCTCATACTGAAACAAATGTTCTCCAGGAGGGGCTAACACAAACAAACAACTGGTGTCAGTGCCATGGACTAAAACTAATTGCCAAGAAACAAATAATAGCATCCTTTGGGAAGTCATCTATCCCTGGTAACTGTCATATTGACCACACACCCCTTAGAGTTGACCCAGTAGTCAGTGACTTAGGAATGCATATAGATAGTAATCTAGCCTTTGATCGTCACATATCTACAGTAGTGAGGAAATCATTCTATGTTGCGCAACTTATAAACAAAGGTATGGCATCTAAGTCCAAGGAAGTAATTGTTCCACTGCATTCGGCATTCATCAAACCTATCATTGAGTACAATGCCCCCTTTGGTATGTACCTAACCAGGCATATGTAACAACTGGAACATCCACAGAGGTTCCTCCCTAAAAGAATACAGGGTATAAGTAATATGTCGTATGCTGACCACCTTAAGGCCCTATCCCTGTATTCTGTCTCCTACATGCTTTTCAGGGGAGATCTATGCCTGGCATACAAGGCATTGTCAGACCCCACTCTGATGGACATCCTGCATATCCACAAAACAAACAGTACCATAATTACCTGTTCTAAAGACTTAAACATAGCCTGTGATATAAATAGGACCTGCTGGAGAGATAGGTATGTATCCCAGAGACTAGCCCATCTATGGAACAGGCTCCCCATCCATGTGAAGCAGAGTTCCTCCCTAACCCAATTCAAGTGCAACTTGGACAATTGGATGGGAAACCAGAAATTCATCCCTGGTTTGGCACCTATGTCTCTAATGCAAACAGATAACCTGCAAATGGTTCATCTCCCAGGCCCATGCTTACATTTATCAAGGGTGTCAGAACTTGTCAAATATTTGGGATGCATGGCTAGGCTTAAAAAGGCCCTTGTGGTTGTTAGCTTAGTAAACTCCTATGAACCTATGAAACCTATAAAATATAAATTTAATGAAACATAGGTAAATTAACAAACATTTTAAGTTGAAAAATGCACCAAACAAGCCTGTATAGGAACTCTGTTTATTGCAATAAAAACAGACCAAAATTAAGCGCTTTCGTCTTTCACAATGAAGACTTCATCAGAATAAAGCACACTGATTCAAGAACCATTTTTATACCAGTACATGTTACATAATAGATAAAATTGAGCCAATGGTATTGTCAAAAAAAGTCACATGTAAAATGGTCACATGAGCTATATTAAATACACAGGATGTTAATATTCAAGCCAACTTAGCTTTTTACAAATAAAACACTGTTATATATTAAATACCTTCAGGATGTATTTAAAAATGCAGGCACAGTAATGCATGTAAAAATGTTCAAATACTTAAAGTTTCATAGATTTTTCTTTCAGGGCTGGAAGTATTGTGAAGGAATCATTTATACCCGGTGGAAAATTAACTGCTAGTCTGAGTTGCCAAATCAGTTCTTTTTTACGTAATAAATTCTTCCAGTGACCCCCCCCCCTCAAATCTATGTCCACAGTATCCAAAATACCAAATTTAAAACCTTTAAAATTAGAACAAGTGAGGGAATGCCTATATAATGCATTTGTATCCTTCTTGTTTTTGACATCATATACGTGTTCATAGATTCTGCTTTTCAATGCCCTCTCCATTTCCCAACATAGAATCCATTGCACGTATCACATAGAGCAAGGTACACCACTCTGGTGGTAAAACAATTTCCTTTCTTGAATATAATCTTAGATGCCATCTTATTAGCAAGGTGGGTTTGAGGTGCTTTGAAAATATTAGTACACTGGGAGCACCTTCCACAAGGTGTTGTACCACAACCACCTTCAATCGGTAAATGTTTGATATTCATACCCACTTTGCTGATAAAAACTGGTTTATCTCCCACTGCAGTTAACACTTCATTATTTACCCAAAATATACTCCAGTTCTTTTTTAATATGTTTTTTACTTAATATGATATAGGACTGTATTGCACTATACATGCATGCTCATAAATCTTTGTTTCCCCAGGATCTGCGGACACTATATTAGCTAATGGGTGGTTTCCTAACGGGCTTATATTTTTCCCCATCCTGTGTAGACCTCCTCAATAATTTGTTCCACCATCTGTTTGGGGTATCCCCTTTCTAAAAACAGATCTCTTGATGTGAAAAATTCCTGCCTCACATCACTCAATTCTGAAGTCATGCGTGCAATTCTTATAGCCTGTCCTTTGACTAAGCTCTTTTTCTGTGAAAGTGGATTGTTTCCTCGTATAATGAAGGTAAGAATTACAAAAAGTACTCTTACAAAATATGTTAGATTTGAAACCTGTAGGTGTATGGGAAATTGCCGTGTCCAAGTAATGTACACTTCTAGTGTTGTAGCTATAAGTAAATTCCAAAAATGAAGTAGTTTTTTTTCAGGTGATTAATAAATCCAGGGATATCTTCCACTTTTCCCTTCCAGAAAATAAAGATGTCATCCAAAAACCTGCACTATAACTGGATGTTATTCCAAAATGCTTTGTGCACTATCAGGTAACACTGCTGGGTCAGAAATGGAGTTTCAAAAGCTTAAGAAAGGAGTTGCAGTTCTCAAGGGGGAATTAACTAGACACATCAAATTATTGACCCCCAAAGAGGCTAATTTGGCTGTTTCTGCTGATTGCAGCGTACCTGTGTCTTCCACTCATTCTCCTGGCTGCCCTGGTAACCAAAATCTATTTAGGCAGGGTGTGCAGCCTGCTGGTAACTCTAGAGGGCGCTGTGATGTCAATGTGGAAGCTGACATTCATCATGGTGGATTTCTGGCTCACAGAGGCAACAATGGAGGTGTTTACCATGGTTCAGACCTGAATTCTATCAGTGAGGATGTTTCTGATGCCAATGTAAGGTCTCCAAAGGCAGCTAAAGGTACTGATACATTTTTTCCCCTCAGAAATGAGGTTTAATAATTTTTCATCCACACAAAGGGCTGAGGGCTGTAATATGGCTTCTAGCCTTAGAAATGTTCAGCATGGTGTTTGTGGTAAATTTGGTGCTTTAGTTTCTAAAGCATTTGACTTTCAAGATATGGCTGGATCTGGTCACACAAATTATGTAGCAGGAGATGTTCAAGGCTTTGGTTCACTCAAGGACATGATTTTTTTCTTTGAAAAGAGACTTTTTAAATACAAAAATTTGCAAATGGAAATTGTGCATTTGAAACAATGTATCAATTTAAAAGTTATACCACAAGGCTTGAGAGTTTTTAAATTTCCCTTTGGCTTAATGTATGATGCCAATATGATTGAAGACTTTTCGCCAGATTTACTAAACTTCCGTGCAGGACTAGCTTAGTCCTGCACAGAAGTGCCTGTTTAGGAGCAGGATGGCAGTGTGGCATGAATATTAATAAGGCACGGTGCTCGAGCTCCTAGGCTTACACGGAGCATGTAAGAGTGCAGGGGGTGTGTCTGAGAGTAGAGCTCTCAGAATAAACACACCTCTGCAATGTAGAATAGCAGAAAGGGGTAAGGAATGAGTGAGACCACTCATAGATGTCCGCATATCCCCACCAACAGTCACCCATGTATACAACAGCAACAGTACATATAAATAAAATTAAGAAACCCTTTTATTTTTCTTTAAAAGTCCGATTAAAGCTAACCGCAGGTGCGCGGGTGTGCCCATCGCTTAGCTACTGTTAAAGCAACTTAAAAGGCTGAGGAGGATAACAAGGAAGTTATATGCAAATGAAGCAGCAGAGCAATAGTGTAGTGGGCAGAACATTTGCCTTACAAGAAGGCATTCTCGGTTCGAGTCCCACTGCAGCACGTTCCATTTTCCATGGCAAAGCATGTTATGACCAATATTTTTGTTGCAAAACCCACTAAATAACATATATTTATGAACTGGAGTACTGCAGGAAATGCGCATGTGAAGTGTCACTGTCATAATGAATAAGGCACTAATAAGCAGTTTTAAGTACAAATAAGCAGTAGTAAGCATATTTAAGCACTAGTAAGCGGGTTTAAGTGCGTTTGCATGGGGGTAAGCAATGCCTGCACTGGCTAAGCAATTCTGAAGCACATGTAATGGCAGGTTAGCAGTGCTTACCGTCACGCAAACCTGCTTACAAGTGCTCAAAAGTGCCTTAATCACTCTGTATCCAATGGCCCTTGTTCTGCCCATCAACAAAATAAACGCCATGCAGATCTCAAACCCAGGACCCTATACAACATAGTCGTAGTAGTTATCCACCAAGCCATCACAGAAGTACAGAAGAATGAGGTAGTAGTAAACAAGTCCTCACCATAGTATAACCAAACTGAACCTGTGAAAGGAATCAGTATACAGTCATATGTACTATAACCCACTACATAACATAAATATGTGAACTGGAGTACCGCAGTAAGCCCAGAAGTGAGGTGTAATTGTAATAGAGTGTTGAAGTCCCCAATAAAATACAAGGACCCCACAGAGTGTACTTAAACATCAATCAGGGGTATTAGGCATACATATAAGGTGTAATGAATAATAACACAATGCCAAAAAGACATTATAATGAATGTGTAATGTAGGCAACGCTAAGCATTGCACAAGCCATCTTAGGAGGTGTGAGCAATGTGTAGACCAGCTAACTCTTTGTGGCCAGTGGTATATCTCTTTAAACAATGCCGACCTTAGGTAAGCAGGTTTGCCCATAGTTTAGCCTTTTCAAAACTGGCCAACATGGCAGGACTCCTAGTTAAAGACCATGCACAGAGATTGCTGTAGGGCCAGTACCAGGACTCATAATATAAGGCAGAGGCCTGGAACCATCTCACCCACAACCTCACCAATGCCACTGGCATACCCCGAACGGGTGAGCAGGTCAGGCACCACTATGCCGACCTGAAGCGGTGGAAGGGGGACCTCTTGGAGGAGTGGCTCCAAGAGGCTTGAGCATCAGAGGATGTTCCAACTGTATGTAAGTATCACCTCAGTATATGTGTAATAAGTGCCAGCTCAGGTATATCATGGATAGGTATGGCAAAATATTCCTCTTTTGTCCCCCACAGCTGCAACAGAGCGGGCTGCGAACCAGGAGGCCCACACCTGCTGCCTGGAGCAGGTCAGTAATACTCATGCTTTTACTGTCATAGGTAATAAAAATTTAAGTAGTAGTAATTTAATTGCTAGTATAAAACCTGTATTGTTCAAAGCAAGTACTGCATACACTAAAGAATATGGCAGGAAGAGTCTCATATTGTTTGTATGGCAATAAAAGTGTAATATCCTGACAAAACAGGTCTAACTGCTGGACTGCATGTGTATATTCTGGTATCATATGGTAATGTAGATTTGCAATCGTGTAATAGTACTGTAGTATTAAGCACTGTTACCCACACCATGCACCATAAATTGAATGTATAGGAATGCCTATATATGGCAGGCATAATCCCCAGAGGCCATTTAGTACAACTGAGAGACACACAGACAGTAAAACGGAAAAATACAGACAACAAAAACCGAATAGCACATGCAACTCAGATGTGAACTGTTGTTTTTTTAGCACACACAGTCACGGTTCGAATCCTGCCAGTGGTAGTAGTCTGCATACAGAATCATACCTCACAACTGTACAGATATGTCCAGAATGTCTATTAAAGTGACCCATATCTAATGCCTATCAACCTGTCCCCCTGGGAAATTAGTGGGATGATCCCAGACGTATAGGCAGCAAACATGAAATATAACTGATTGACACACATCTATGACAACAAACCTGACACACTAGCAACTCCTCAATACCTTATGTGACTAAGAAGCCACGTATGTCCCATTTACACCCCAACTTGTTAAGCTGTGGTCAGAGTGTGTACAGTAACAGAGTGAGATGTATGTGCATAATAGTAATGTGGAACCTGGTACTGTGTGTGGGAACATTCCGGTAGTGCTAATAAACATTCCTCCCACAGGTCTGCCAGATACCAACACTGTGCCCAGAAATACAAGAATGATATGCAGTTGCTCTGAATGAGGTATTACACACCACTGTCAGTGACACTGTCCTACAACATACAACTGTCTAGGAATTCTGTATAATAGTGTTGCTATACAAGGTCAGAATGCATAAGCACAGGGGATTAATAAGACAGAAAGCAGATTGAAGATATATAGCAATATCAATATTGCAGACACAACTGTGATGGGTAGTGTTTAAGTTGTAGCAGACACAGCCATGATCTGAATCCTGGGAGTGGAATTAGACTGCATACAAATTCATACCCCACAACTGTACACTTGAGGCCAGAATGTCCAGTATATGTGCCCATATCTACTGCCTGTCCCCTGTCCCCCTGGTAAGTCTGTGGGATGATCTCAGATGTGTAGCCAGCAAACAGAGAACACAAGTGATTGATCATGAGAACACACCTGTCACTGTAGCAACCCCCGAAACTATTAGGAGAGTAATATTTCAAGTATGGCCTATCTACACTCCCATGTTTTCAAGCTGTAACCAGAGTGTGTACAGTAACAAAGTGAGATGTATGTGCATAATACTAATGTGTAATCTGGAACACTGTCTGGCAACAGTCAGGTAGCGCTAACAAACATTGCTCCTACAGGTACGTTGGATACAAACACTGTGCTGAGAAATACAGACCAATATAACCTGTACTGGTACCATCCACCCTGGTATTGTTGGGGATTGTGAGTGTTGCAGTTTCTCTGAATAATAAAGTATCACTGGTCACTGTTGCCCACACTGTGCTACATAATATAACTGTGTAGGAAAACATGTATGTGTGTGTGTCAGATCACTAAAGGTGGAAGAGGGCAATATTCTAGATATGTCCAGGCACACCAGCATGTGGTCAACACATGGCCAGAGTCTGTGCAGAAAGAGTTGGATAGCATAGTGCAAAACAACAACCCAAAATCCGGGAGTATGTGTACAGTTAGTCAGAGTTAACAAACATTCCCTCCACAGGTATACCAGGTAAGAGGTGTATACTGCAGGTAAAACCGGTTCATGTGTATTGATGTTGAAAGCCATATCAGTGTCCAATATAGGTCTATAGGGTAGTGTAGTAAGACTTGTAAGGTACAGATAACAGCACTGACTAGGAAAGTAATGTGGAGTACAGGAATATACTACTTGTTAATTGACATCTGTTTCCCTACCCCACCTTATCTCCAACAATAATCAACATACCCACCCCAACTGGTATGTACTAACTCTGATATTGTCCACTTGTTTGTTAATATTTTAATGGTTCCCATACATGTGCCATATTGAATTATTCCAACATTGTTGGCATGGTGCCATCAACATACCTGCATGTTGTTCTTATTACCACTGTGGCCCCATATATGCATGTGTTTTGTTTGCTAAGCAGCTGTTCCGTATCTGGTGTCTGGGTAATGGGAATATCTATGCATGCTGTTATACCTAATCCTGGAATGTGTTGACTATTACTAACCCATATATGCTGTTGAAATCTAAACACTATAGCACGCTTGGGAAGGTCCATCCCAATGGACCCACCTGTCCCACCTCAGCTGGCCGAGGCACCGGGCACTAACATGTCTGGGGCCCAACCTCACACCTCCCTGTCCGTTGGTCCTGCACCACCTTTGGGTGGAACCGCCTCAGGGGATGGGGCTTGACCCTCCGGGAGTGGGATCGGACAGGCACCTGTCACCCATTGCCAGGTCGGGGTCATGATGAGTAGAGCGATCAACGAGCAGTTCGGTGATCTTCTATGCCAGCTCATGGGCTGCGTGTCACAATTAGAGAGTCAGCCTGGCTCTGCAGCTCAGCCCCCAGCACAGCCACCTTCGGGGCTGTGAAGGTGCAGTGGTGACTGCCCATGGGTGGAGACTTCAGTCTCACTGTTACCACTAGGGGGCTTGTGGGCCTCCGATACCCCAACACCCCTCCCCATCAAGGTGTTTACCCCCACATGTGTCATATACTGCCCCTGTATATGTCTTGTGTGTCTTGTCTGTTACCCTACCCAACCTACCTCCCCAAATATACCTACTACCCATCCCCAACATCCCACTCTCACTGGAAAAAAAAAAGAAAAAGGGCAATGTATTCCCGCAAAAAAATCACGCCCCATACATAGCTGTCCATTTAGCACACGTGTCCACTGAACATATGTAATCTGGTCTAATTGGCATCACAACTTATTATTGTTGTCCTCACCCCTCTCCCAGGGGTTTGAGTGTCTAAATCTACCTCCAAATTCAGTGTATATGCACAGATGTTGTTGTAGAAGAAATGGGCATCTATGGGCCTTTCCTACACCCTTCCTGCACATCCCTAGCTATTTTCCCTACTGTCTTTCCCTCTTTGTGCCCCTTTTTTCACCACTTTCCTATCAACCCCTTTTTCTTTTCTTTTAAAGAAATTAGTGCAGGGGTAAGTGACAGTAAGCACTTTTAAGCAGCAGTAAGCAGGTTTAAGCCTGTTTGCACAGGGGTAAGCAATGCCTACACACGTTAAGCAATTTAGAAGCTGAGTATAAGAAACTGTAACCGGAGGTTAGCAGTGCTTACCTCCACGCAAACATGTGAAAACTTGCTTAAAACTGCTTTAAAGTGCCTTAATCACTCTGTATCCAATGGCCCGTGTTCTGCCCAGCAACAAAATAAACAGCCTCTGCAAGGCTCAAACCCAGGACCCTGCACACCAAAGACAAAGTGATTTACCACTAAACCATGCCAGCTATACATAAATCTGATGTTTTCAGGAACATACCATCTAGCCCAGTCATGCAACAGTACAGAGAATGTATACCAACATCTAGATGTATGTGTATGTGTATGTGTGTGTGTGTATGTGTGTGTGTGTGTGTGTGTGTGTGTGTGTGTGTGTGTGTGTGTGTGTGTGTGTGTGTGTGTGTGTGAATATATAAATATCTAAACAGATACAACATATCTATATATGTAGATATATATATATATATATATATATATATATATACATTTAGAAATATATACATATATATAAATATGTATGAACATATATACATACAAATGCCTACATCTACACACATATATGCCTACACCTATATGTCTACATATACACAGCAAGTTACATATATGTAAGATATATATCTATGTAGGTATATACGGACATAGTTATATATATGTAAAAATATATATGTATATCCATATAGGTATATATGGACATACATGTGTAGATATCAATTGGAGATTTACTAAATCATAAATGTCCACATGCACCGTTAATGGGGTTGAGAGGCTCCAAACAATATACGTCTTGTACGAATAGGTATACCCACCCCCCCACAGCCAAACCAAGTGTTGCAGATCCCATAACCAGGCCTGACACATCATGGACACACGATGTTAGCAGTACTACATCCCACCTGTATGATGTCAGGCTGGTATTGGTAACAGATCATGCAGTACAGTCTGGCTCCCATAGGAAATGTAAAATGTGGAAGCTAGCAACTTCCCCTGGATACATATACACAGACACATATATGCAGATACAGATATACACACACAAATATATATATATATATATATATATATATATATATATATATATATATATATATATATAAATATAGATATACAAGTGACTACACATACACACGCAGAGATATGTACAGTAAGAAACTCATGTAGTAGACGCACAGAATATGGAACAGCCACTATGCCTACAGTTAACACCCTAACAACTGTACACTGGATGAGCCATCTATACAAATGACATATGTTGCCTGCAACATATACCCACAGAGATGTCATAGGATAAAACACCACACACAGGTTTGCAGAAATGGAATACCCTGATTTGTGTACTATTACAGGTGTATATGGCATGTCATATAGCTGTTCAGACACTGACATCCATATAAACAGAGTAATGCAACTGTGAAACAGTTCTACTAATACAGTGTCTGGAAAGGTCCACAACTGTTGCTGTCCAGGCCAATCCCACCAAATTGTACAATAGTAATGGCAGACTGGGCCACAGTATACCACACAATCAGCAGTAAGTGATGCACGTGTATAGTCCAGCAGCTCCTATCTACACTCTGTACACAATCACTAGGTGGTACAGACTTCAGTTGGCCAAATGGGATGTAACTGATACATAACAAGGCATAACTAACACCATCACAGGCACATTGGCAAACAGAACAGTCTTATGGCAGGAGGCAGTAGGCCTACAGTAACCCACTTTATGTACGCAGTGTCAAGATAGGTGAAATGTATGGTACTGTACATCCAGATACCTTATGGCAGCACACCCCTGATATGCCCACATTTTGTAACAGCCTAGGTTATGTATGGTGCATCCCCCCTAGACTTAATACTACAGGGATATATACCACTGTTACATACACTGGCCTCTGGAGTGCATATGGGCACACATGTATTGTGTAGGTAAAGACCACACATATATGGCCCCAGCCCCACCATATGTCTGGTGGATACAACAGCAGTGGACTGCTGGTAGGAATGGCAGCGTGGTAAACGTATATGTGCATATGTATCACTATCTGTATATGTGTAGACATATAATGCTCTGTATATGTATATATCTGGGTGTATATATGCATATCTATGTACATATACACACCCATCTATATATGCCGATATGTACATGTGTAATTATCTATATAGATATCTGGATAATCATATGTACATATATATTCACCATATGTCCTGAACATGGGGTGCCGCCCTACCTCAGCCCCTATAGTCCCAACTCCTTAGTGCAAGGGGATGCCGGTATGTATAGCAGGTATATTAGTAGACGATTGCTACTGTAATAGGGATTGTCTTCACAGAGATGGTGTGTGTGGGAGGTCACATCTGCTTTTCACATGTGCGCCATTGACTACTGACAGACACGCTAAGGACATCATAGTACAGTAACACTGCAAGCACGTAATGCTCCTGTGGACTACAGCAGAGATATTGGCCAATAGATGTGGACATTCTGACACACTCCATACAGTCCGGAGGTATACACAGAACCTACAGAACATGTGGACCAAGCCTGACAATATGGATATTAACAGCCATGTAGATGGGTATAACACATAACGACTAGTATACATTCGCCCCCATAGGTTATGCATTCACACACAACTGTCTGTCCTGACACATAATAACTGCTGGTACAGAAGTACCATGGCCACATACGACCCACTAGATATTGACATACAGCTGTACAGCATCCCACCACTCTGTCTGACATACATGACTATTAAGGGAGGTCCGGCAGCAGTACATCTGGCAAGTATCTGCACATGATATCTCACTGGGTAAGTACACTAAGCTGCTAGGCATGTAACAAAGCACTGTGCAGGCTACAGGCAGACTAACTCAACACTGGCCTACATCTCCTATGGGGGAATGCACATGTATCTGCATATATAGCAGGCTCTACAGGCATGTCACAGCAAAGGGTAAGATACACCTGTGTGGAAGTTCATAACCGCAACAAATGTGAACACAGCCACAGCCACATATGGTAAGCTAGGATAATATTACAGTATATGGACTATCTGTTCAACACCATCCTCATATATGCCACTCACACACTAACACACCATATACTGGGCCGCTACATAGTGTGGCCTGATGCCTGTCTGTGGTATGGGACATGTGTGTGTATGGCCCTACAAACATGTAAGCCAATACGGTAACATACAGTGGAGCAGCATGTAACATTAGATAGGACGGCACCTAGAATTATGACATCTACCACAGTCTGTACACAGGCCAAGGTACATATTGACAAGACACACATTGTCGACATTCACCATAAGTACACAGACCTCAGTACTGTACAAACAACTACAGAATGCCCAGGTTATGTCATCAAATATAACCCCTACTGTACATAACATGTGTAGCAGTCTGATATCTCACTGGCTTGTTACCAGATATGATGACACTAATTATGGTGTACAGCACATATGCACCTCTTAATACATGACATATGTACAAATGTTGATAGAATTATGGTTGAAAGCACATACACAGGGCCAATATTGACATGTTGCTGTGATAACATCTTAGATTTACTGTTGTAACTGAGTTTGTCACAACATATGTCCTATGAGGGATATGACGTCAGTAACTGTCCCAGCTTTCAACATCTACAGACTGTAATCCTCACACTACCTTCTGCAGTTCACAGATACATGCTCTGTGGGTAACACATGAAACCAAAGGCACCACACACTGCCCAGTCTGCAGATAACCCTACAGATGGGGAGTCCTCATAAAATAGAACTGACATGACAGGTATTAATACTTGTAGGGCAGCCAGATCCGCACACACTCTGTTAAACCAGCATTACTCTGAATGCAGTATAGAAGCACTTACACTCTGTAGTCAGGTCAGGCACTCCCCCCTCCTGTGTGTTGGCCTGTTTCCACAGTGTATGTTGTCAGAGGTAAATCCCCAATCCATCTGAGATGCGGTTTGCCAACAGATCGAGTTTCTGCTCACAGTGAATGGAAAGGCCCAACACCAACATGATGTTCCTAGATATTGGAGTGTGTTTCCATGCAATTGGCTATGAGAATGTTACCACAGCTGTTCCACATGCAATCAGCTAGTGGAGGGCTGCAATTCGTGCAGAGGCCATCAGCTGATCATGAGCATCACTTAAAATGCATGTGCTGCTGCCTAAGCAAAGCAGGTATAGGTCTCCACGCCCACCAGTGAGGGAGTGACAGAGGCAGACAGAGGCAATGACAACTCAGAGAAGGGTGGGAGAGTAAAACTTAAACATGTTTGTGTCACACACCTACCAGCCCAGGGTATCAAACCCCTGACAACTATGTAGTGTTATCACAGTCCTATGCAGTTATGTGATGCGCCACATAGGTTACCTGTTGTGGAGTCCTCAGAACATATATGTGATGGTGAGTGACATCTGCAACAGGGATATGGTAGCTATACGGTAGGTGAAGTACACATGCCTGTCCACATGAACAGGTGCCAGCGTCAACACAGCCACACTCTCACAGGGACGCACACACATTGACACACTTGGCAGGGTCGGGGATATAGCTCATCACTAGTGAGATTGCCACAACACATTACTGTGCAGGTATCACATGCACCACACTGGTCATACTGGCAAAGGGTATGGGGAGTTGTCTGACATCAGACAGCATGCTTCAGTATGCCACTGGGGGTTGTAGTGAGTGTGGATGTGATCATATGCATCATACACTACACACACAAACACACAGGGTGCCAGTACTGACATGCATGGGTGCATTTCTGCAAGGGTATGTGGTGGTCGACTGTGTCAGACGGCTATACAAGGCTAGGTGATGGGTATACCTTGGCATCAGGCCACATGACAATGGTCTGCACTGTGGCTCAGGGTTGTGGTTTCTGCATTTGCCCACACAGGTGGGTATTGTATCCACCATCCAGTCACCTAGGTGACTATTGTGTGTGGCCAGTGCTGTGCATCGCTTGCCATGTATGTGTTCCTTAGTCCATAACATGGACAGTGTCTGGGATGTGCACACCTCCCACATGCATGTACAGTGACATGTGGAACTATACTTGGAGTGTTGGGACCATGTTGTGTACACAGATTATCATCAGATGTGCCAGTCTTGGTCACCTGTGGCAGGAACTGGTAATGGACAGCAGGTTTACCCTGTAACTACATTGATAGCATGCTAATGACATTCCCTGGTGTCAGTGGCATCTGTCTATACAGGGCATGTTTTCAGGCATGGTATGTCCTTTGTGGGTCACATGTGATGGCACCACAGATGTTGTAGGTGTCCAGTGGGGAACATGGGGAAGGTGCACTGTCTGCATGTATGTGCCTACTGGACAGATGGACAGGGTGCCATGCCCTCTGTAGGCCACTGCAATCACTCCATAGTTACTATTGGTTGCCAATATGCAGTGTACTACACGCATATGAGCTGTTGCATTGGCATGTGTGTGTGTGTGTGTGTGTGTGTGTGTGTGTGTGTGTGTGTATGAGACATGGGTTGAGAGTGTGCTCTGGGTAATACTGGGGTCACTAACTGTGATTGCCTGGCCTTGATGTCACATGTATGGGTATGGATTTGCACCCCAGCCTCTCGGCTATTTCACATCTGTTAAACCTATACAGTGGGCATTGTGATATATACTAGGGCCACCATATAAGAAATTTGCAAAACCTGCTCCACATTGGGCCCAGGTGTCACACACACACAGGATATGAGTTACAAACACACACCTGTCATGTCTGGGAGTAGAACCCCTACCTAGCTAGTTTATTACACTACAGGACTACGTAGTTATAGCATGTGCCATGGAGATTATGGGAGTACACCTTCCCCAAAGGTGTATATCACATTGGATGACATCAGCAGGATTGCCAAAGTAGGACATTTGACATGTACTGAGTGTGAGTAGCCTAAAATGCATTGCTCCCTACACAGACATAGAAACATACACAAAACATCCACAACTGACTTGTGTAGGTATAGAACCCCTAACAGAGGTCTATATCACACTACAGCAGGGAGCTGTTATAGAACACACCATAGGGATTACTGGACAGCTCCTTCCCCAAAGATGTATTTCACAATGAATGACATCAGCAGGATTGCCAAAGTAGGGACTTTGACATGTACTGAGCGTGAGTAGCCTAAAATGCATTGCTCCCTACACAGAGATTGAAACACACATAAAACATCCACAACCAACATGTATGGGTATAGAACCCCTAACAGAGACCTATATCACACTACAGCAGTATGCAGTTATGGCACACACTATGGAGATAACTTGGCTACATTCCTCCCAGAGGTATATTTCTATGTGGATGACATCAGCAGCCTTGCCAAAGTAGAGCATACGGATTGTATGCTGTGTGACTACCCTAAAAAGCATTGCTCTCTACAGACAGGCACACACACACTTGGCAAGTCTGGGATTAGAACACCTACTTAACTAATTTATCATACTACAGCAGTACACAGTTATGGGACACACTACGGAGATTACTGGGTTAAAACCTCCCCAGATGTGTATTTCTAGGTGGATGACATCAGCAGCCTTACCAAAGTAGAGAATTTAAATTGTAGGGGGTGTGACTACACTAAAAAGCATTGCTTTCTACACGGACAAGGACAGACTGACAAACACAGTTGCCAAGGCTGGGGTTAGAACTCCTATCTAACTATTTTATCACACTACACAGTTATGGCACACACTACGGAGTATACTGGGATACAACCTTCCCAGAGATGTATTTCTAGGTGGATGATATCAGTGGCCTTACCAAAGTAGAGCATTTCAATTGTAGGGAGTGTGACTACCCTAAAAAATATTGCTCTCTACACAGACACACACACACACACACACTTGCCAAGGCTGGGGTTAGACCTCCCACCCAACTATTTTATCACACTACAGCAGTACACAGTTATGGCATGTGCTTTGGAGATTAGTAGGATACAACCTTCCCAGAGATGTATTTCTAGGTGGATAACATCAACAGCCTTACCAAAATAGAACATTTCAATTGTAGGGAGTGTGACCGCCCTAAAAAGCACTGCTCTTAGACACACACACAAACACACAGTTGCCAAGGCTGGGGTTAGAAGTCTTACCTAACTAGTTCATCACACTACAGCTGTACACAGTTATGGGACACGCCACAAAGATTACTGGGCAAAAACTCTCCCAAACGTATATTTCCCAGTGGATGACTTCAGCATGCTTGTCATAGTGGGGTTATGGGGAGGGCAGTGTGTGTGCAGGGGCCATAACCCATTCATATAGGGGTTGACACACCACATGCAGGCACAATCTGGGTCATATTTCACAGGTACATGTATACAGCTGCTAGAGATGACTACTTCCTTGAACAGTCATGTTGCACAGCTGGCACGTGCACCACATACTCTGTAATGCTGTCAGATACCGGTGGCTAGTATCTGCAGTGAGTAACATCTGGCCCTCATGTGGTTGTGGCCCTTTGGCTGTGTGCTGGGTGGGACAGGCATGGATGGCTCCTTGTCACAGTCACCCTCTTCCACACATCTATGTATGTCTACCTTTTGCTTATTATAGTGTGTTGTCCTTACATATATGCCTGTATTCCTATCCATTGTGTGTGCAAAGCATGAGTGGTGCAGACTGAGGAGTGTCTGCGCTAACATCTGTGGCTGCCAGATATGTCTGGTCCACTGGTGTTTACAGACATGGCCTTCATGTGTTTGCATGTGAGCATGCCCAATATGACCTTTCAGTATGTTGTGACTGACATCGCCTTCATTTATCTAAGTGTGTGTGCATGACTAGTATGGCCATCTGTACTGAATGTGTGGACTGAGTCCAGGTCGCTTGTACTGCAGTGCTGACCTTTGTGTTGTACACCTACAGGTAGCATGCTGTCTCTGCAGGGTATCCATCGATCATTTGGCATTGACTGTTACTACATTTCTCCATAGGATGGGGGGCACACCTGACTATTTCTACATTTTTACACTGGATTGTGGGGGGGGTCACACCTGACTGTTACTATATTTCTACGTAGGATGGGGGGCACACCTGACTATTTCTACACGCCTACACAGGCTTGGGGGGCACACCTGACTATTACTACAATTTAACGTAGGATGGGGGGCACACCTGACTATGTCTACGTTTCTATACAGGATTGGGGGGGGCACATCTGACTGTTACTACATTTCTACGTAGGATAGGGGGGCACACCTGACACTTGTACACATTTGATAGGACTTTACTGGTATGTCGGGTACTCCATTTCAGTCTGTATTCTTACCTATCGTGCTGACTAGAGGCATACCAGTGTACTACAGAGCTTAGCTTTTAATTACCTACATATTAGTTTCTGACTTCCTACCCTTCAGAACTGACATCCCACTGCCTGACCTGCTGTTGTCTGTCTGTGTATGCCTGGTGGGGAGGTTACTCATAGGCCTCATTCAGAGGCCATAGCACAGCCTTTGTTTGTGTTTGTCTACACCTGTCCTGCTGACTGTGACTGTTGTTGGGTATGTGAACCCCCCCAACTGGCATGTGTGAGTCACCTACCATGTGGGTGTCCCAGTATTGAGGGTGGTGCTGCAGGGCTGCCTATGTTGGATGCACATAGTACACTCCCTACACATGGTTAAGCACAAGTAGTGTAATGTTTGGCATCTCTTTTACTGTATGTTAGAATCAGAGAGAGGTGTTATTCCCTGGGTCCCTCCTGTGTCAGTATATGTGCTATGCGTTGCCTCTTTGCCAAGGCAAGGGCATACTGGGTGTGCCTCCTTCTGCCTACTGGGGCAGGCTCAGGTTGTTCCTCCCCTGAGTCACTCTGTGCCTGTGCAGGCCATGGCAATGGTGGGGGGCTGTGTGGCCCTGCCCTGTGCTGTTCCTGCTGCAGCTGTTTCCACAGGATCATATTGTGTAGCATGGCACATACAAGGACAATTTGGGTACATGTAGCTGGTGAGTACTGCAAGGCTCCACCAGATGTGTCCAGGCACTGGAACCGTGGCTTGAGTATCCCAAACACACGCTCTACTATAATTCTTGTCTGTGCGTGTGCCTCATTATGGAGTTCTTGTTTGGGTGTGTGTGCATTTCTGATGGGTGTCATCAGCCATGGCTCCAGTGTGTATCCAGCATCCCCCACTAGGTGACCATCAAGGATGTCCCCATTGACAAATCTCTGGTACAGCTGCATCGGATGCCAGATGTGGGAATCATGATAGCTTCCAGAGCAGCCAGCACACACATTCATTATTATGCCCTGGGCATCGTACACGACCTGGCAGTTGATGGAGGGGAAGCCCTTGCGGTTGATGTAGACCCTACCCCGTTCACCAGGTGGTGCTTTGATGCATATGTGCGTGCAGTCTATAGCACCCACTACCTCAGGGTATTCTGCTATTTGGTGGAACAGTTGCATATTGCTGGCCAATGCTTCACGGGAGTTGGGGAAATATACGTGCTCACCGACATGTGCTGACATGGCATCCAGGAACTGGTGGAGTACCCTGGATGCTGATGCCTGTGAAATCCCCATCATATCCCCAGTTGGCCATTGGAAGGTACCTGTGGCTAGTATTCATAGGCCTACACATACCTTGGTATCCACTGGGAGGGGTTCCCCTCTGTTAGTTCTGTGTGTTAGGCGTGGCCGGCACAGCTCAACAATTTGGTGTAGGAGGTCCCTGTCCACCCTATAGTGCTTCACTATCTCCAGCTCATGTAGCCCCTGGTAGGTTACCCTGGATCTGTACACTCTTCTCCATCTCCTCACTGTTGGTTGGTCGACAGCATTTACATCCTCACCACCCTCAACCTCCTCCACAAGTTGTTGTATGATAGCCATTGCAACCTTTATCATTTTGCTGTTGTGAGTGTTAAACGTTCCATGCTTGTTTACACCAGTGGTGTAGAGTGTGGGAAAAGTCAGAGGGGAAGGTGTTTGCATAGTTTATATTAGTGTTCTGGGCTGGTCTGGTCTGCTGCCTGTGTAATTGGCTGATTCTGATGCATTTCACCTGCCAGCTAAGCTAGTTCTCCTTGATTACCTTCCTACTGCTGTTTTCCCTTCCCATTGCCTTCCTGTTAAAGCCCATGTGCATGCCATGCAGAGTGCTCAAATGTGCACACTGCTGCTATTTCCTGGTTTAACTTCTTTTTTCTTCCTGTAAAACCTGGTGTGCGGCACACAAACCAACTTAGGCTTTGTAAAGAGTGCTAGGCAGGTTTAGACACACCCCCTAGCTTAGCTGTGCTAAGCTAGGAGCACACTCAAGCCACAGGGCTCCAATCCGCTTACGGTATGCCTGACACACACCCGCATGATGTCACCTAACTCCTAGGCTTGCACCAAGCTATTCCTACTCTTACACTGGTGGGACCTGGCTCACATGCTGGGGAAAACTGGGATTCACTGTCCTTCCCCTCACTTGCATAGGATTGCTTGCTAATGCATAGTTACATGTCTCACACTGAGCCTCCACCCTTAGCAACCACTACTCACTGGCCATGTTTTCTTCTGCCTGCCATTGACTTGCATGGCAGAATACTGATTTTAGTTAGAATGCTTAATTTAGGTTCATTTTGTTATTTTCCCCCAATCCCATTTGAGCACCGCTGCCCTATGCTTAACCAGCTGAGATCGGCTAAAAAAAAAATAAAAGTTGATTTCTATATTTTTTTAATGTTTGCAATGCCAATGGCCTTATATTTGACCATTGGCATGCTTACTACATGATATGCAGCCTGTATTTGGAGCTGTCACAGCTCTGTTTTGGATTTTACAGATAGCACTAGTCCTGCACGGACTGTTGCAAGCTTCCTGGATTGCAGTATCACCTCATTTGCATAGATTTCTCCTGCAAATGGGGTGATTTACATACCAGGGCTTAGTCCGTGCAGGATTAGTGCAGGAGCACTCATGCACGCCCCTGCAGACTGTTCCTGGATCGCATGGCAGACATATTGCCTGCTTGAGCTCCTGCACCGATCTTGCATGCCGTGCAAGCTTTCCAGAATCCGGGGGGTTGTGTGTTTATTTGATAAATGGAGGATGCAACTTCTAGAAAAAGCATTATTTTACAATGAACAGATGCAGGCAAAGATGGGTAAAGACTTAGAAGATTTAAACACTAACATTGTGAATGACTTGCTGTTTTCACAGAATCAAGATTTTTATGAAAAAAATTATTAACAGGGTAGAACGGAAATGTAATGCATTGTTTTTAAAGAAAAAAAGAAAGTTAGAGAGGGATGTTAAACATTATCAAACTAAAACTGCTTACCCCACTAGTAGGTTAACTGTGGAGAAATTTGTTCATGGCTCTGATGTGCACAGTAATTCTGCTGGTAATGACGGAAATGGCTGATGATACGTATAATGACTGCTGAAGTGTATAATGACTGCTGAAGTGTATAATGACTATGCTGACATGTATAATGAAATGGATGAATGCGTTCACAGGATTTTCAGCAACTAAGATGCTCAGAAAGGATAGCAAACAGAAATCAGAGAGGAAGTATACATACAGTCATGCAGTGCAAATTCAAAAGGGACATCCCAACCGTGGGAGGAGGGGGAACAGATATTAATTGTTGGACCTTAACGTATTGTGCATATTTTTCAAGGCTTTAAGATTTATAATTACACAGACAGGGCTATCACTAAAGATTTTTTTCCACTTTTTTCTAAAGGATTTAAATTTGTTCCCTCCAAAATACTGGATGTTGCTGACTGTTAGATGATCAGATGTACACTAGGAAGCTCAATTTTCGTCTCCTTTTTTCCCCAAATCAAGTGAGGCAAGTGCACACAAAAATATTCTGAAGAAAAGTAGTGGGTTCAATCCACCACTCCAACCCCTCATTAATGTTTTTGAGAAGGCAGTGAAAGAAGACATGTATGAATTATGGGCTCAGAATAGGAAGTTTTATGCCAACTTAAGTTCTGATGAAAGAATTCTCATGAATCAACTGAGGGGGGACAAGGCACTGCATATCATGACCCCCTGACAAGGGAAGTGGTATAATAATATTCAAGTTCAGAGGATTATTCCAACATTATGCAGAATATTTTATTTAATGAAGAGAATTATGCACAGGTTTCTAAGAACCAAATAAATATTGCATATCAACATATTGACAATTATTTAGAAGAATATGTCCTGGACAAATGTATTACTAATGACCTCCTTAATTTTCTTAATAATTCCTATCCTAAGGTGTTGGTCAGATTTGGCATCCCAAAAATATACAAAATCATCATTGAACCACCTTTTAGACCCATTGTTGCTGCCAGTGGCTCCAAAACACATTATCTGGCACTTTGTAGATAAAATGACTAAACATGTAGTGGAGAGAGCAGTACATCTAGTTAAGGATTTCAGGGATTTTCTAGGAAAAGCTTAAACAATATCCATTGGCAGCTGATTAGGTATTTTTAACCATTGATGTGAAAGATCTTTTTTCCTGTATCCCTAAGCAAGAAGGACTAGAATTATTTGAAGAGACACTCTTTACATGTTCCACCATGAATCACGATAAAGTAAACCTGGTGTGTGAAATGATGGCACTTATCTTAGAGAATATTTTTTTATTGTTTGAGGGCCAATATTTCCAAAAACAAGAGGAGTTGCCATAGGGGCTGCCTGCGCTCTTATATATGCAAATATAGTACTATTAGGCTGGGAATTAAGATATGGATTCCACAAAGAATTTTAGAACAACATCCAGTTATATTGCAGGTTTTTGGATGACATCTTTATTTTGGGGAAGGGAAAAGGGGAAGATATCCCGAGCTTTATTTTTGGAATTTATTTATAATTACAATACTAGAGGTATACATTACTTGGACATGGCAATTTCCCATACACCTACAGGTTTCAAATCTAACATAATTCGTAAGAGTACATTTTGTAATTCTTACCCTCATTATATGAGGAACCATCCACTTTCACAGAAAAGGAGCTTAGTCAAAGGATAGGCTATAAGAATTGCACGCATGACTTCAGAATTGAGTGATGTGAGGCAGGAATTTTCCACATTAAGAGATTTGTTTTTAGAAAGGGGATACCCAAAACAGATGGTGGAACAAATTATTGAGGAGGTTTACACAGGATGGGGAAAAAAATATAAGCCCCTGTTAGGAAACCACCCATAACTCATACAGCCCCCACAGATTCTGGGGAAATGAGGATTTATGAGCATGCATGTATAGTGCAATGCAGTCCTATATCATATGAAGTGAAAAACATATTAAAAATAACTGGAGTATATTTAGGGAAAATAATGATGTGTTACTGCAGTGGGAGATAAACCAGTTTTTATCAGCAAGGCGGGCATGACAATTAAACATCTTATGGAAAACAAGCTGAATTTACTGATAGAAGGTGGTTGTGGTACAACACCTTGTGGGAGGTGCTCCCAATGTACTAATATTTTCAAAGCACCTCAAACCCACCTAGCTAATAAGATGGCATCTAAGATTATATTCAAGAAAGGAAATTGTTTTACCACCAGAGTGGTGTACCTTGCTCTATGTGATACGTGCAATGGTTTCTATGTTGGGAAATGGAGAGGGCATTGAAAAGCAGAATCTATGAACACGTATATGATGTTAAAAACAAGAAGGATACAAATGCATTATATATGCATTCCCTCACTTGTTCTAATTTTAAAGGTTTTAAGTTTGGTATTTTGGATACTGTGGACATAGATTTGAAGGGAAGGTGACTGGAAGAATTTATTAAGTAAAAAAGAACTGGTTTGGCAACTCAGACTAGCAGCTAATTTTCCACTGGGTATAAATGATTCCTTGACAATACTTGCAGCCCTGAAAGAAAAATCTATGAAACTTAAGTATTTTAACATTTTTACATGCATTACTGTGCCTGTATTTTTAAATGCATCCTGAAGGTATTTAATATATACCAGTGTTTTATTTGTAAAAAGCTAAGTTGGCTTGAATATTAACATCCTGTGTATTTAATATTGCTCATGTGACCATTTTACATGTGATTTTTTTTGACAATACCATTGGCTCAATTTTATCTATTATGTAACATGTACTTGTATAAAAATGGTTCTTGAATCAGTGTGCTTTATTCTGATGAAGTCTTCTATGTGAAAGACAAAAGCACTTAATCTTGGTGTGTGTTTACTGCAATAAATGGAGTTTGTGTACAGGCTTGTTTGGTGCATTTTCCATTTGGTTCTGTTATTCACACTGCACCAGATATTTGGATTTTTTTAAACATTTTAAGTTCTTAATGTGGTTTTGTCCTGTGTTACTAAACTCAGTACTTAGAATTTAAAAAAACAGCAAAAAAAAAAATGCTAATATGCATTCTAATTCACATAAGTGGCTGTTTTACCTACACAAAAGATAATATTGGAATGTCACTATATAATTAGCACATTATTAACACCTTTACTAGCTGAATTCTTACCAGACATTACTGGCATTTTTTCAACATAAGTTTAATTGTTAGGTCTCCTTTAAATATTGATAGACAGCTTCATATGAAATAATGGGTTACCTTCATTTCACTGACAAGGAAATCAGCAAGACCAATTCACTGAAAGTTAATTTCACTGACAACTCATTTTACTGACAATGAATTTCACTGAAACTCATTTCATCAACAGTTATATATGGCCTGTTCCCCACTGTAGTGCGACCCTGGAATTAGAATATATAGTAAGGGGGGTGTGGGGGACACAGCCCCCCACATTGGGGGGGGTGTGGGGGCAAAACCCCCCACATATTATAAACGTTTTAAACTATACAGATGGATACTTTCAAGTGCAATAAATAACTGTTTTGTAGAAAACAATATACAACCAAAGTATGTGGGGGGCTTAGCCCCCCCTTACTATATATTCTAACTCCGGGATCGCACTACAGTGGGGAACAGGCCATATATAACTGTCGAGGAAATATGAGTTTCAGTGAAATGAGTTGCCAGTGGAATGCTTTGTCAGTGAAATGAACTTTCAGTGAATTGGTCTTGCTGATTTGCTTGTCAGTGAAATGAGCTGTCAATGAAATGAAGGTAACCCAAAATAACACATGAATACCTGAGAAAACATCCACATATGAAATGTAGGAATCATTGTTTTTATCTCTAATTATGTTTAGTTACTGTTATCTTACAATATTTAGGAGTTATTTATTGTTTAAAGTAACTTGCTAAGCCTTTATTTTAAAATGAAAGTTAAAAATGAATACTCACAATTGTCACATGTTTATCCATACATGGAGAGTTTCTGAAAAGAGTGTTTTGTGGAAGTATTTGAAAGTTTAAAGAGTTTCATTTTTTTCTTGATTAGATGGCTTTGAAGGGTTAATATTTAAGAATGAAGTGTTTAAGTTCACTTCTGAATGCTGCAAACATTTCTGTGTATGTAAATAAAGCTAAATAAACTGTTTTTGAGCCTTTAACATAATTTAGCTTTAAAAGATGTTATTTAGGGGGTCGTGTAGTTTTGTGAACTTTTATAAGCTTTAAAAGGTTCTATAAGTTGTTCTTACCTTCTTCTTCCTTAAAGTGAAAGCTGACCTTTCAACTCAGCCTTTGGATAGGAAGTGATGTATTAGAATATTAAAATGGGAAATGCAGTGTGATTTAGTATTAACACTGATAAATTAAGTTAAAAGCATTCATATCTAGGAATTAAAACAAATTGTATTAAATCATACATAAGAAATATACATAAGAAATATACATAATTCATATAATATAATAAACTAAAAGTAAAAATGAGCTTTAAAACTAATAATAATTGGTTTGTAGTTTTGATTTCTTGTTATATAGTAACAGATTGATTGCTTGTTTTATAATAACAAATTGACCACACTGCAGTTTATAATAAACAACTTCTAGTAGGTCTGCAAAGCTATGGAGCGCATCATCATGGATCTCATAAACAAAGACATTGGGAACCTCCAGACACTGGACCCTACCCAAGTCGGCTTTGTTAAAGGCAGATCTTGCCTCCTAAACCTAGTTGACTTCTTTGAAACAGTTACCATGGCCATAGATGAGGGAAAGGTAGTCCACACAGCCTACCTGGACCTCGCAAAGGCCTTTGACAAAATACCCCACTCTGGCATTATAAATAAGCTTACCAGCTTGAATATCAACCCCTATGTCACAAGATGGGTTGCAAACTGGCTCAGGGATAGAACCCACATGGTCAGAGTTGCGGGTGCCATGTCCGACTCCAAACCAGTTACAAGTGGTGTCCCACAGGGCTCAGTCCTGGGACCCCTCTTGTTCGTTATATACTTCTCTGAGGTACAGGCAAGCACAGGAGGACGGTGGCTGACCAAGTTCACAGATGATTGCAAACTGGGAGCCATAATTGACTCTCTGGCTGACACAAGCATCCTCCAGAAGGGTCTTACGGAGACGGATACCTGGTGTCAGAACCATGGCCTCAAGCTAGATGCCAAAAAGTGCATAGTCATCCCCTTTGGGAAAAACAATGTGCCCACAAACTACCACATAGGTGGAAATCCACTAAGTACGGAAGATGTAATTAGGGATCTGGGGACCCAAGTAGATAGTGACCTCTCCTTTGATAATCACATTGCCAAAATGGTTAGAAAAACCTTTTATATAGCCCACCTAATCACGAAAGGGTTCACATCTAGATCAAGAGAGGTCATTGTGCCCCTCTACTCATCGCTCATCAGGTCCATGATTGAGTACAATGCCCCATTTGGGATGTACCTTACCCGACACCTGCAACAGCTAGAGAGACCCCAAAAGTACCTCACCAAGAGGGTCGTGGGCCTCAAACAGATGCCCTATGCAGCTTGACTAAAGAAACTCCAGCTCTTCTCAGTTGCTTATCACCTACTCAGAGGCGGTCTCTGCCTGACGTACAAGGCCATGTCTAACCCGGAATTAATGGACATGCTCCACCTCAAGAAATCCAAATCCCTTAGAGCTACACGCTCCAGGGGTTTAAAGCTCAGCACAACAATAAATAGGACATGCTGGATGGATAGATTCATATCCCAGAGGCTTCCCTCACTCTGGAATAGAATCCCAATCCATGTTAGGCAGAACCCCTCACTGACCCTCTTCAAAAGAAATCTTGATGAGTGGATTGGAAATCGTAAATTTACACCTTGGATCACTTATATGGCCCTGCTGGACAGAGGCTCAGGAATCTAATCTAAAAGGGAGGCGAAAGCCAACACATTATGGCTAGGCTTATAAATGCCCTAGGGCAGATAGCCCTATGAACCTCTGAACCTATGAATAAATGATTATATTTTGTGGTATTTGATTTAAAAAATCACAGATAGATGATATTTGATAGATTTATTTAAAACTATTGAGGTTAGTTCAATTCCCCTTGATATAATGCATAAATAAGATAGTGGATTGTTTGCTAGAAATGAAAGTATATAACAAAAGAAGGAACTAGAATAATGATTTCATGATATATAAGGGTTTGTATATCTGTTCTTTCAAACAGTATAGTAAATATGAATTAAAACTGAAGTACAGAGTACATGTAAATAGTAAATGTTATAAGATAGATAGTATAAGCAGGAACAGAAGGAGATAGGGACAGACATGTATATAGCTAGTAGACTGTTGTATAAATAATTTTATACTCAGTAAATAAAGTAAATAATAAAGTGCAACTTCTTGACCTTTATGATAACAAATGTGAAATTAACTTCTGATTACCATGTTATTGTAGTCTGAGGACAAAGAAGAGGTTATGAGAAAATGGGAGCAGTCATAACTAATCCGGCTTATTTAAAGGGAAATGGGACCTCAGTAGCCTTTTCTCTCTTTCTTAATAACATATAGAAGGGCTTTCATAAACTGATTACTATCAAGACAGGAACACAGATACATGAAGCAGAAGCATGAGTGAAGTGCAGTTAGTCAGATGGGGAGGTTGAGATGTAGTATGTCTGATTTTATCAACAAACTAGGAATATGTTATTCCATGGTAGAATGTTTTAAGGTTATATTGTTAGATAATATTCTAATTGTTCATAGGTTCATAGGTAGGTACTAGGCTATCAGTGGCATTTATCTTGGAGATATACAGGAGCAGATCCATTGAACTGATAGGTGAAATTTTAGTTGTGTCTTTAATGAGTTTGCATTCTGAATGGATTTCTGTGCTAGTGGGATGTGGTTCCATGGTTTAGCTTCAATATTTGAATATAGAGACCCACCTATTGTATTAGACAATTTGGTTATACTGACTAATGATTTTTCTCTAGAACGTAAAGTTCTGTTTTGGGAGTACTGCTGTATTAAGGGGCTGGGCGATTTTTCAGTTTATCCAGAAATCTGTCTATTGTAGGTAGCTAAGAAAGAGCTAGGTGATGTGGTAGTTTTAACCAATTAATTCTCTAAGGGCTAGGCAGTGGTGTGTCCTATTGTTATGGTTTACTGCAAATTTGGCTATTTTATTTTAACAATGCTCAAGTTTAGACTTTGTGAGATTTGAAGTTTATTGAAGATTGAGGCAGCATAGAGGAGAGATGCCATTAAAAAAGTAGGGACTATATATTCTGGCTATGTCAATGAGGTAGGTTTTTACTCTGCGTAATGTACAGAGTTTTTGGAGGTTTTTTTAGACTTATGTGATACATGGGGGTTAAATTTCAACTGAACATCTGTAATAGCGCCCAGTAATTTTGTATAGTTTACTTGTTCTATCATGGTATTCTTGGCAGAGATGATAGTGAATGGTGTTGTTTTAGCAAAATGAGTTTAGGAGTAAATAGCAATAATTTAGTGTTTTTTCATTAGGGTTTAGTAGTAGTCAATTATTTAGCCATGCTCCAATTGATAAGAATGATAATCGTGTAAGGTCATGAAGTGTATAGAGATATTTGGTAGAGCAGATTAGTATTGAATCATCAGTGTGGCAGTTTTGTAGCACTGTAGAGGTCATTGATAAATTTGTTGAAAAATATGGGGCCTAGTATAGATCCTTTTGGGTCACCAATAGTTAATGGCAAGTAGGTAGGAGAAATCATTCAGTATTTGTGTTCTGTTTGACAGTTAACTATGGAACCATGGCAAGAAAGAGTTGGGGAGCACTATGGATGAGATTTATATATGAGTTGGCAGTGGTAGACAGTATTAAAGGTTTTTGATAAATCTAGGAAAATGGTAGAGATTAGGCTTCTGGTATTTCTATGGGTATTAACAGAATTCAGCAAAGCAGACCTTGTGCTGTAATGAGGACACTAGCCATGTTGGGGTTGAAGACAGAAGCTGGTTATCTGTTAGATAGTTGAGAAGGTGTATGAATACATGTTTCTAATATTTTTGATAAGGGTGATAAATTGGCAGTTGACACATAGTTTGAAAGATCTGTATTGATTCCAGCTTTGTGCAGTGGAATAATGAATGATGAATGATGTTTTTCCATAGTGAAGGGACTTTATTTACAGATATGGGTCGATTTATCAGAACTGAAACAGGATATGTGATAGCCTCAGCTGCTATTTTAAAGTAGTCACCAGGTAGATTGTCAGGGTCACTTGGTGTAGGTTTTAATATATATATATATATATATATATATATATATATATATATATATATATATATATATATATATATTTTTTTTTTTTGTTGTTTTTTGGTATTTGATGGTATTTGAGGTAACTGGTTGGAAGGAGAAATGTTAAAGGAGGTTATTTTATTGAGGAGGGACATCAGTAGCTCTATTAGTAGTCTGTTTCATTAATGACTGTGCTGTTTGCACAAAGTGGGCATTAAATTGGTTGGCTATGGCATCATTTTGTTTTTTAGTATTTAGTGTTAGCTGTGTAGTTTGTCCTGGATTTAACAGTTTATTGACTGAGGTCCATAACAGGTTTGGATTAATAATGTATATGTTTTGATTGGTTGAATATGAGGTTTTTGTATCTTTGGACACATGTTGTTTTGTGAGGTTTCTTAGTTGTCTGTGTGGTAGTAAAGTAGGAGCTGATTTATTTTTGTCCAGATGTCCCATGCTTTGTCTCTCTGTTTCATGAGTTGTTTAGTTGCTAAGGATAGCTACAGAGCAGGGCTGGCTTTGACTTTGATTTTATTAAACTGAAAGACTATTGGAAAGTCTTTACTGACTCCCAGATAAGGAGATCAAGTGTATTTATAAAAGTGCCTTCTTGAAAATTATTAAGGTTTACTACCAAAGTGTAATGATGTGCTTTGGGGCTGTTGCTTTGGGATCTTATGATGTAGATTGTTAAGTGATCACTTAGGCTGTATGACTGAGTTTCATGGGATGATATTTTGTTTGGAGAGGATGTGAGGCTCCTGTTGAGGATTGGCTGTGACTTTATTATATTTAGTTGATGTCATTATACATTGGGTGAACTTGTTCAGATGTGTATTGCTTAGTGGAGTTTCAGATTGTATGTTATGTCAGTCTATATATACATCAACTAGTGTTAGAGTTTCATGAGTGATTTTTGAGAAGGCCCAGCACAGAATATCTTCCAGTATTTTAGTATTGTTATGAGGATATGTATATACCTATGGTTTTGATTGTTAGCATGGTTGGTAGGATTTCTGAGTTAGAGAAAGTTGGCAGGATGTGGGAGAAAATGGAGATATGTAGTCTGTTTTTGCAGAAAATAGAGACACTGACAGCTTTTTGTTAGCTCTGTCTAATCTGATAATGTTATAAACTGGCAGGGCAATTTCTTCTTTTTTTTCCTGGCAGAGCCAGGTTTCTGTGGCAACTAAAATATCTGGAGTGTGAGATGCTGTCCATGCATGCACTTTGAGGAGTTTGTTATAAATACTTCATTTATCTTTTTATCTGAATAATTTGCTGTATCATTCCCTTTGTCTCAAATCAGTTCATTCTTTCTATACTTTAGTAGAATGTTATCTGCATCTACTGTTTAGATGCAATTTCCCATTCCATTACTTTTGGCTTTTCCTTCTGATCATTTTTTTCAGATGATCATGTATTTCCTGCTCCCTTTCCTAATTTCCTCATTCATTTCTTTAATACTTTTAGAATCACCTAATTCAATGACTTTAGTCTTACTTGCCTGCCAGTTGTGCTCTTTCATTTTTTTGTCCTCCCTTCCCCATTCTTCCTACTTGTACACTTTTTATTTCTAACTTAATTCAGTTCTTGATTTATTTCTTCAGCTATCTCCAAAACTATTTCCACCTAGTGTTCCCTACTCCTCTATAGTTTATTATATTTGGTTCTAACATTAGCTGATATGCAGTGTTCATGCCCACCAGACTTTACAATATTTTCTCTGATGAAATACCCTCTACTACTTCTACTTTGGAATCTGTCCAGCATGTCTTTATTGACTTTTTACCCCTTTTTCCTCACTCCTGTTTCACAGCTTATTGTGTGTTTGAGTCAATGGAGAAGAAATTCTTTTTTTTCCAAGTTTTGCTTACTTAATTTAAAGTCCCAGTGGCTGTCCCAATGCATGACTGTTGTTTTGTTTTTAAAAGGATCTCTTAGCAAATTTGGTGAAGTTAAGATTTAATTTTACTTCCTTCAAAGATTTTCATCTGTTCTCTTCTGCATTTTCTGTCAGTTATTCCTTATCACATCCTTTATTCCTTCTATTCCACCCAAAGAAATGAACTATTACTCTTTGACTTAAAATTTTCACTTGTATCTTCACATTTCCACCTTCTTCTGTTAACTCACATTTATCTTTACTGGTTTATTAGTTATTTGTATTACATTTTGCAGACTACTTTAAACTGTTATATCTACTGTATGGGCAATGCGTATAAAGGCCAAAGAAATGTTTTCCTTCTTTATCTTCTGCCTTCTCCCTTCCTTCCCAAGCCTCTCTACTTTATTCATATTTTATAGAGTGGGCTCTTTTGGTGTTATAATCATGGATTTCTGTCTGTCTTCAAGTATTGAATTTCTGATTATTTGGGAGTTTCAGTCCTTTAAATGACTATTTAAAAATGTCAAGTAAGTTGATTTGTCTGTTTCTAAACTTTCAGTTTAGTTTTTTTTTCAAATATTTAAACTTTTGATGTGTGATCATATATTTCAATAACAAGACTCTTTCCAGACCATTGTTCAAATATGTGAAACTAGTTTGGATTACTATTTTGTCTTTACAAATTCAAATTATAATGAATTACAATAAGTATGAACCAATTTTAAAGAAGTAATATAGTTGAAAAATGTTACACACTACTGCCGTTCACTTCACTTAACTCAGAATATGACATTTTCTGTCAAACAAGCAGTAATATCAATGCAGTTACTACTGATTTATTTACTCATCTGCTACTCTTTCTATTTCACCTTTTTAGTCAGATGGTGTTAATTCTCAGAAGTTACAGTTTTTTTTCTTGACACTTTCTAATGCAGATTTAGCTACTCATCTACTGTCATGTTTGTTTTGTCTTCACACCCAAATTATACTAATCCTCAAAATGTTCATGCCTCATTTTCTGCCTTTGGGGTAGCTATAGCTATACTTCTTTTATAATTGTGTTTTTGAAATTTTCCGACTTTAAACCGACTCATTATATGCATAATTGTTATCCAGTAAAAATAGCCAAACAACAGTGTCAGTTGCATATGTAACCCTCTAGATTCTTAAAATGTAACTTTCGATCACTCCACCTTCATGTATTCTACTCTGTTAACTTTATAAGCCAGTATTATACTTGTAAATAAATGTAAATACACTGCCTCTTTAAAGTACAGATTATAATATCTATATCTTATGTCACTTTTAAAACAAATTAGTTATGCACATAGATGGTGCAGCATTGCAATACAGCTTATTGAATAAGCATTATATGTGTTTTACTTCTGCTTTGACAAAGGATGAAACTTATGTCTATATCTGAGTCTTTCAATGGTTATGTCCATAGTTCAGTTCAGGTCAGTTCTTTTTAAATATTTAAAATCAATGAATGAACTTCTAACAAGTTAACTTTTTACAGGCTATTTCAGAAAATGTTCAATTTAGATTCATAAAGTAAATAATATATATATATATATATATATATATATATATATATATATATATATATATATAAAATTTAAAAAAAAACTTCATAGCACTCAACAATTTTTTAACATGTTTTACTCCAGCTGAATTGACAATCTGTTAGCTAAAGTGCTAGAAGAGACACTTGCTGGTTTGTATTTAATTTTAGCTGTTAACACAGTCAACACCAGATGTGCCTTATAACTTAAATGATACTCCAGTTAATCCAATGAACCAAAATAATAAAGTATAATTCAGCCTTACTCTCCATTCCCATAACGGCTGAGAAGAAAAACTTTTGCTAGCTTAGCCAGTTTTCATACCAGACATCAAGCCAATTCATCAGACAGAAATGAAAAAAAGGAGTCTTTAATGGAGGTTAAACATAGTAGCGAGAAGAAGAAAACCTTTTTCATACAATTGTCACATTCTCTCATTCAGACACAATGGATCCTTCTTCAATGTGACATTCCTTCTTATTTCCTTCTCAGGCCTTCCCACATGTTTAATAAGTCTGAAACCATTACCTAATGCTAAGGCGGCATTCAATACCTTGACTGATAGTCTGGCCCAAACAACATAATGTTAATGCAAGGAACAGTGTATACACTTTTGAAGCCAGTTCAACCGCTCTGATTACTCTGCCTTCTCAGGATACCACCATTAACCACAGCCTTGCTCTATTCATTTCCCTTCTTCAGCTGAGTCTGTGGCAAAAAATACTAGACCTACTTCCAGCCTTAGTAAGAACAAATCAGTTCCTGTTCATCAGGAAACTGGCAAACATGTTTAGACATTTCTTGGTGTTTACTTTCAGCTTTTCCTTCGGTGCAGGAAGCAAAATACACAGTACTGAGCCATGATTAGCCCCTTCTATGGGTGAGGATTCTGAAAGATACTGTCCAGTGTCATTATTTTTAAAGCATGTCACACATATACTAAATTAAATATGTAAAAAAAAATATTTAAGGTTTATTAAATTTAAACATTTTAATGAGCAAAATTGACTTAACAACATATTTGGCACAAGTTAATCATACAGCTCTCTTTGCTTGCCCATGTGGATGTAATGCCACCAGAACTCTCTGCTGTTGTAAGTTCTTGAGTACAGAAGTGCTCCATTATAGTCTATAGTGTTGTCTGTTGACATCTGAAGTCAAAATGCCCTACACCATTTTTATTTTTCATGTCAGAGATTAAACATACTTCATATTTCATAGAATTATTACATGAAAATCAACAGATCAAAATTTGACTATGGCATGTCAGCAAAGAGTCTTTATGCTTTAAATGAAGGGGAAAATATGAGATAAGTGTATAATTAGCTGTGCATTTTAGCAGAGGTGATTACTAGACTAACAACATCTGGGGTTCTTTTTAAGCTTAGTCATTCTTCCCAAAGGTAAGAATTAAACCCTGTATGTTGTATCTGTAACCTTAACCATTGTGACAATCCCCTACCCTTTTGTAACAAATACCAGGTACATTCCACAATGCTGGGACACTCTGCTTCTCCTAGACATCACTAGGCATAGATATGCAAATCTACTACAGAAATGGAAGATAGTTATTGAAATGATGAGATACATAGATGATTCCTGAGGTTTCACTGTAAAACAATCAAGGCTCACAACTAATTATGTTGTTGTCTTTTCAGAAGCCGTAATAACAAATTATTATTTCCGACTCTATCATGGATTCTTCAAGTCTTTATGATGACCTACCTCAGCCTCAGATTTATGATGTTGCTATCCTGAGTGAAAATGAAAAAAGAAATCTGTGACTGTATCAGTGCTGGTAGTAAAGGGAAGTACTCCAACCATGGGAAAGTCAGTAAAAACACCCAGATGTACAATATATATTTTTAATGCTTAGATTCTCCAATGGAATAATCACACGATCCCCATAGTGTCAGGTTATATTTTCAACCATTGTAATCACGTTATATCATTTACCTGCATGTATTTCCTTCAGAAGTTAAGGGGATGCTACAAACAGGGCTATGCATGTAGTTTAGTATTCCCCAAGAAATTACATGTAAAAGGGGTAAGGAGTCATGTGACCTGTAGTACTATCATCTTGATTTCATATAATCTTCAAATCAATGTATAGATATGACATATAGTGCAGAAGGAAGGTGTTTTTGGTGTTGTGCTTTTGTCTTGTTAATTGTTAGCTATGGACATGACAGGGGGGAGGGTCTGAAGAAACATTCCGCAATGTGTTATGTTTGCTGCCTGTCTACATTTGACAGTGTCAAGTGATTCTTTCCAGCTCTGCAGACTGTGTAGAGTACATGTGGCAATTCCATGTGTTGGCTGTCTTGTGTAAGTTGATTCCATAATTCATGTACAGTTTATATAGTATATACCCTTTGTGACGACCATGCCCTGGCCCAGCAATCAAGGAGCCTCAATCCTCACTACTAACACCAGGGAGGTTGACTCCTAGAAGAGAAAAGGATAACTAATACACACAGTAAAGTACAATTTCCCTTAAGTGCACACAGAGATCATAGTCAGTCCGGGGCTGGTTGCTCCCTTGCTCTCCAGGTCCCCGATAAGACTCCCCACTGGCACAGCTATAGGGTCCAGATCTCAGCCTAGCTGGCAAACTAACCTCCAGTAAACTCTCTGTCCAACCAGTGCTTCATGTCCCTGCCCAGGTAGCTGACACACACCCACACTTTGAGATAAGTATTTATACAACTTCACAGACACTCCAGGGAAAGGCTGACACAGATTCTCCAGCTGTGCCCCTTTATCCAGACTATACGGTAGTAATTCCTGCCACCACCAGCTAATATTATCAGCTACCCAAAGGCCCTTGAAAGGGTTCCAATTATTACTGTGTAATATTATTGTCCAATTGGTAATGTGACTATTCAGTCTAAGGCTTATCAAAGTGGCCTATTACAATAACCTCTTTAAATATGCAATGCACTCTAGAGGCTACTTCTCTACACAAACCAGCCACAGGTAAAGTTTTTTTAAAAATATTTAATAATAAATAATTAAAACACAAGACAATACTACTACACCACAGAGACATCTAAGAGTTCAGAGATCACACAGAAACTTAAAATAATACAGTAGGACAGGTCTGATGTCAAAGAAAAACACTTAATCTAACTTTCTAATCTTTAGCTATTCTTAAGAGAAAACACATTGCTATAATCTTACTTACAGACATATAGAGCATAAGCAGTGCTGGGTTGATGGTCCAAGACAAATGCTTTTAGTCTCTCACTGAACAATAGTTTTTAAAACCCTAACAAATAGCTCTGCTAAGGCCCTCCCAAATTACATCATTTTGACACTTAGGTTTTCCCAGTATTGACATTACATCATTTTGACACTTAGTCTGGAGTTCCCAGGCCACAAACTGCATTATTTAGCAAGCTAACACCTGCTCAGGAAACTACAACAATAAAATACATTTCACATGTATACTCTAACAATTATTCCTTAAGTTAAGACAATAGAAAGAATGTGTTCAGCCAGATGCTTCGGCACCATTTTTTAGATAATTGTAACTTCAAAGAACATTTGAAATGCTTGGCTTGATTTTCCTTACAGCAGATGGCAATGTTGAAACAATCTTGAAGTTCACATTTTACAGTGTTTTCTGTTATTTAAGAACACACGCCTTGTATTTTACATTTATTTATACAAATGATAGATTTATGTATTAAATTCTATTTGACTAGGCTGGCAGCCTTCGCCCAGCTTTCCCCAATCTTCACATCTCTTCCCCCCTGGAGAACTCAAGGTAGTTTTTCAAGTGACCCTTGAGAAATGCCGCTTGAGAGGATTAGGTCTATCTGAGGGTACCTCACCCTATTCCCTGTCTTGAGAGCCCATTTGCATTGGCATTGCTACTCCCACTGCGGTGCTGCACTGACATATCATATGCTTGCAACCCCAGGCTCCATCTTAGCAACTTGGCATTTTACTGACTGGCTCTGTTTAACCATATTAGAGGGTTGTGATCTGTCATTATAGTGAATTTTCTTCCATACAGATAAGGCTGAAGTTTATGCAATGCCCACTCTATAGCTAGACATTCCTTTTTTACAGCTGCATAGCATTCCTCCCTGAGTTGGAGCCTAAAACTGAGATAAACCACTGGGTGCTCTTTCCCCTCTGTAGAAATCTGGCTATGTACACCCCCCACCCCATGGTTTGAAGCATCCACTTGCACAACAAATTACTTGCTGTAATCTGGACTGGCTAACACAGGAGGTCCTCCCAAAGCTTCTTTAAGCTTTTGAAATGCCTGCTCACATGCTGGTGTCTACACTACCTTATCTGGCCTGTTCTTCCTTGTCAGGTCTGTGAGGGGAGCAGCTATGGTACTATAATTGGGGACAAACTTTCTGTAGTACCCTGTTGTCCCTAAGAATGCTCTCACCCGCTTTTTAGTAACAAGTGCAGGCCATGCCTGAATAGCTTCCACTTTGGCAGGTTCTGGCCTTATCTTACCACTCCCCACTCTATGTCCTAGGTATTAGAACTCTGCCATACCCACCTTAACTTTGCTTGGCTTAATTATCAACCCCACTCTCTGTAGTCTTCCCAGCACCTCCCTGACATGCTGAAGGTGCTCTTGCAGGAATGGCTGTAGATGGCAATATCATCTAGGTAAGCAAGGGCAAACCCTCCTGCTACAGCTAGGATATTATCCACCAGCCTCTGGAAAGTCACTGGGGCATTCTTCATCCCAAAGGGCATCTTTGTGAACTCATACAAGCCAAAAGGAGTCACAAAGGCTGACTTCTCTCTAGCACTGGGAGTCAAGGGCACCTGCAAGTAACCCTTGGTAAGATCAATGGTTGTAAGATTCTTAGCCCCACCCAGCTGCTCTAGGGCCTTGTCTGTCCTAGGCATGGGGTAAGCATCTCACTCTGTGTGACTATTTAATTTACTGTAATCCACACAGAACCTGGTGCTGCCATCCTTCTTTGGCACCAATGCGACTGGCGAGGCCCAGGGACTGTTGGACTCTTGAATCACCCCTAGTTCCAACATCTCCTGTACCTCTTCCCTCAGAGTCTGTTTGACTCTCACAGGTACCCTATAAGGGGCCTGCCTAATAGGCGTTTGGGGTCCTGTATCCACTTGGTGCTGCACCAATTGGGTGCACCCTGGTTTCCCAGTGAACACGTCCCCAAATTCCTGCAACACTGAACCTGCGTAGGAGATAGCTGCTGGGACATTACTACCCCTTCCACTGAGGTGTCAGCCCGAGCCTCACTGAGGAGATCAGTTCCCAGATCTCCCTCAGACTCCTCCTAAAGTCCACTGCAAATGCTCAGCACACGGGCCTCCCTAACATGGTAAGGTTTTATCATGTTAACATGGTACAATCTGTACTCCTGCCATCTGCCTAGCACTTCCACCATGTAGTTAACATCACTTACTTTCTTACCACTTTGTAGGTTCACTCCCAAGCTGCTTGCAGCTTGTTGTGTCTGACAGGAATTTGAACCATTACCTGCTGCCCCACAGCATATTCCCTAGCTCAAGCATTCCTGTCATGCCACACGTTTTTCTGTTGTTGGGCTTCTGCCAGGTTCTCCTGGGCCAAGCCCATGAGTTCCCTGAGCCTTGTCCTGAGGTTTAGGACGTATGCCACAACAGACTCCTTGTGAGACTCACACTCACCTTCCCACTCATCTCAAATTAAATCTAGAGGTCCCCTCACCCTATGCCCATACAGCAACTCAAAGGGTGAAACACCTGTGGATTCCTGGGGGAACCTCTCTGTAAGCAAACAACAGATGGAGCAAATATTTGTCCCTCTCCCTCTTAAACTGATCTGCAAATGCCCGTAGAATGGACTTGATTATAGAGTTTAACCTCTCAACAAGATCATTAGTCTGGGGATGGTTGGGGGTGGTCTTCATGTGCTTCACCCCACAGGACTTCCACAGACAAGCCAGCAGGTCTGTCATGAAATTGGCACCTCAGTCAGTCAGTATTTATTTTGGGAAACCTACCCTGCTGAAAATCTCTAACAAAACATTTGCCACTTTCTCTGCCTCAAAGGAGGACAAAGCCACTGCCTCAGGGTTTCATGTAGCATAATCCACTACCACCAGGATATACTTTTTCTCTGTGGAACTTGGGGTACTCAGAGGACACACAATATCCGTAGCTACCCTCTGAAATGGCTCCTCAATCACAGGCAAAGGCATTAAAGGAGCTCTCACCTTGTCTCCTGACTTGCCTACCTTTTGGCACTGCTCACTGGTCCTGCAGTACCCTGTTACATCTCTGGAAATTCCAGGCCAATAGAAGTTTTGCATAATATGCCTCTTTGTATGTTTTATGCCCAAATGACCTGCAAAGGGAGTATCATGGGCTATGGCTAGAAGCACCCAGACGGTAAGCTCTAGGCACTACCAACTGCTGTACTATCTCACCTTCTAGCCCTCCCTCAGGGGTCCACTCTCTGTATAGTAGCCCTTGTCCCAGTATACAGATTCCCCCTTCCCTTAAGAATCAGGTGCCTCCCTAGCTACCTGCCTCAGGCCTTTCAATGTAGGGTCTGAGAGCTGAGCCTGTCTCAACTCTCTCCTTGTAACCCTTCCCAGCTCCCCTTCCACAGGAAGTCTAGCATCCTCTGACAGCGGTGCCTCACTGTCAGTCTGGGTACTACTACTCACCTCTACCTTTGCAGTTTCCCTGTCCAAGGGAACATCAGTACCCACAAGCAGCTGTGGCTGACATTCAGTCTCACTGCTACAGAGCAGCTCCATCTCTGAAGTAACCACCTCAGCAGTTCTGGCTGCAAGTATGAGGTCTGTCTGGGTCTCCCCAGGCTAACAGACCCACATGCTTGTCTCCTAGCCTCACTGTATATAACTGCATAAGTACATGGGACTGCCTCATCCAAATCCTTCCCTCTCAGGACATCTGCAGGATGGTAGTCCATATAACTGCATAAGTACATGGGACTGCCTCATCCAAATCCTTCCCTCTCAGGACATCTGCAGGATGGTAGTCCCATACCCTGGTTGTCTCAAAACAATCCACTATTGGCATTTTGTCTTTCACACTTACTGGCTCCCTCACCTATGGTTCCCCACCTTGCCTCCATGGACACCTGTATGCCACATGGCCCCACTGGTTGCATTCAAAACATTTAACCCTAGGTCCTGGACATGTACCTGGACTAGTGGCTTCCCCTACTACTGGCAGATTCTGTTGGGGCAGTCTGTGCTTCCTGCTCATGGGTTCCTTTAGACCCATGAGCAGTACTGGGGTTCCCTTCCTGTGCAGGGCTGCCCTGTTGGCCAGGTATAAGTCTCCCTTCTTCCCCAACTCATCTGAAGTAGCACATTGTCTATCAGCTAACCAGATCCTCATGTCCTCAGGCAAAGTGCTAAGGACTTGTTCCCTCATTAAAAGGTCTGCCAGCCCTTCAAAAGTGGTGACCTGACATCCACTCACCCACCTATGAAAATATGTGCTCAGTTCTGCAACATAGTCACATACATTTTCATCAGGTCTATATTACGAGAGCGAAAAGACGTTAACGTGAATACGTAAACGTCGAACTGTATAGTGCGAAGTGGACTTAGAGCAAAAGTCGAAAACCGCGAAAATGGAAATATCGAATTTCCATGGTTGGCCAGTCTGTGGATTAGCTGCATAAGGTAAGTGTTGATAGTTACGGAGTTTAGGATGGGTGCGGGTTAAGGTAAGTGCTTAGATAAGTAATGTATGTTAGATTTAGTGTAGGGTTAGAGGTAGGGTTTTGTTAAATGTATGTATGTAGGTTATTTATTTTGTTTGCGTATATTTTCGTAGGGGAAATGTGTGGTAGTTACGGACCTTAGGATTAGGGAGGGGTTAAAGATAGTGCATAGATAGTTGTGTATGTGGGGTTTAGTAGTGTTGGAGGTAGGGTTTTGTTAAATGTATGTATGTTGATTATTTGTTTTGTTTGGGTGTATGTTTGTAGGGGATGTGTGCGGTAGTTACAGACCTTAGGGTTAGGGAGGGGTTAAGGAAAGTGCATAGTTAGTTGTGTATGTGGAGTTTAGTGTCAGGTTAGAAGTAGGGTTTTGTGCTTTACTTTAGGTTAGAAATAGGGTTTGGTTAGTGTATGTATGTGGTTTATTTATTTTATTTGGGTAGGTAGTATATAGGTAGTGGTGGGGTTGGCCGACTATGACAGTTCGATTTTTTTTTTGCTGTTTAGTGTGTTTGGGATTTTTGTGTTTCGCAGTATAGGGGTCGATATTTTGGTATTCGCTCATAGGGTTTTTCGCTTTCATAATATAGACCCATTTTCATCTGCCTTGCGTCTATGCTCACGAAACTTTCCCCTATACTTTTCAGGTGTTAGCTTAAAACATTGTAACATACATTTCTTTACAGCAGTATAATCAAAACAGACAGAGTCAGGCATTTGTGATATACAAGTTACAGCTTTCCCATGGAGTAAGGGGTCTGGAACCATACCCAGAGCCTTTGGTCAACACTATACTGTTTGCATACCCTTTCAAACATGTGAATGAAACTATCAAAATTATCCCCCTTTAAATTGTAGAAGAAATTTACTGACCTGTTGTGCTTCTGGGATCCAGTTATTCCCTTCCCCATTAGCTCCATGACTCTGGAGAAGAGTCAGCATTTCCCTCTCATGCTTCCTCTGACGCTCCTTTTCTTCAGCTTCTATCTCCAAACGCCTGGCCTCAAACTCAAGTCTCTTTAGCTCCAGCTAGATTTTTAAGTCCACTGCAGAAAGGTTGAGCTGTCCATTCCCTGAGGATATTGTATCTCCACTGCCAGTCTGATTGTCCTTTGCAGAAAGGTTGAGCTGCTCATTCTCCGAGGATATTGTATCTCCACTGCCAGTCTTATTGTCCTCCTGGATGCTGTTTATTGATGCAGCTGTAACCAAGGCTGCAATCATGTCTGCCTTAGTCAGGTTTCCACGCAAAGTCCCCTAGCCTGGCACATCTCTACCAGCTGGCTCCTTGTCAGCTTTCCATACTCCTGTGCTGACATTCTGCCTGCTCACCCTGACTAACTAAGCTAACAAAAGAAATAAAACAATTGTGATCTGAACTCAGAGTATACACTTCATGGCTAATTTAGAGTACAAAACACTTTTAGAGATCACTGTACATAAGCTACAGGATTCACTCTACCCACAGCACTGCCAAACACTTGTGAGGATATCTTATCCCAAACACTGCCAACACTTGTAAGGATATCTTATCCCAACCACTGCCACCACTTTTACTTGTGATGACCGTGCCCTGGCCCAGCAATCAAGGAGCCTCAATCCTCACCACTAACACCAGGGAGGTCGTCTCCTAGAAGAGGAAAGGATAACTAATACACACAGTAAAGTACAATTTCCCTTAAGTGCACAGAGAGATTACAGTCAGTCTGGGGCTGGCTGCTCCCTTGCTCACCAGATCCCCAATAAGACTCCCCACTGGCACAGCTATAGGGTCCACATCTCAGCCTAGCTGGCAAGCTAACCTCCAGTACCCTCTCTGTCCAACCAGTGCTCCGTGTCCCTGCCCAGGTAGCTGACACACACCCACACTTTGAGATAATTACTTATACAACTTCACAGACACTCCTAGGAAAGGCTGACACAGATTCTCCAGCCTTTCCCCTTCACCCAGACTATACGGTAGTAATTCCTGCCACCACCAGCTAATATTATCAGCTACCCAAAGCCTTTGAAAGGGTGTTGTATTATTACTGTGTAATATTATTATCCAATTGGTAATGTGACTATTCAGTCTAAGGCTTATTAGAGTGACCTATTACGATAATCTCTATAAATATGCAATGTACTCTAGAGGCTACTTCTCTACACAAACCAGCCACAGGTAAAGTTTTTTTAAAAATATTTAATAATAAATAATTAAAACACAAGATAATACTACTATACCACAGAGACATCTAAGAGTTCAGAGATCACACAGAAACTTAAAATAATACAGTAGAACAGGTCTGATGTCAAAGAAAAATGCTTAATCTAACTTTCTAATCTTTAGCTATTCTTAAGAGAAAACACAGTGCTATAACCTTACTTACAGACATATAGAGCATAAACAGTGCTGGGTTGATGGTCCAAGGCAAATGCTTTTAGTCTCTCACTGAACAATAGTTTTTAAAACGCTAACAAACACCTCTGCTAAGGCCCTCCCAAATTACATCATTTTGACACTTAGGTTTTCCCAGTATTCACATTACATCATTTTGACACTTAGTCTGGAGTTCCCAGGCCACAAACTGCATTATTTAGCAAGCTAACACCTGCTCAGGAAACTACAACAATAAAAGACATTTCACATGTATACTCTAACAATTATTCCTTAAGTTAATACAATAGAAAGAATGTGTTCAGCCAGATGCTTCGACACCATTTTTTAGATAATTGTAACTTCAAAGAACATTTGAAATGCTTGGCTTGATTTTCCTTACAGCAGATGGCAATGTTGAAACAATCTTGAAGTTCACATTTTGCAGTGTTTTCTTTCATTTAAGAACACAAGCCTGTATTTTACATTTATTTATACAAATGATAGAATTATGTATCAAATTCTATTTGACTAGGCTGGCAGCCTTCACCCATCTTTCCCCAATCTTCACACCCTTTACAACTTATTATTCAAATTGATATTCAGTCTTATTTTGTATGTTGTCACTTGCAATAGTCATATCAACATCAAAGTGCTCAGTCTGTAAAAAAATTCTAAGTACAATAAACAATAAACCAATGCTGGTAGTAAAATAATCTTGATAGTTTTACAGGAAGGTAGAACAGATTAGGCTGTTAGCACAGTGACAGGGCATCCAGCTATGCTGTTGGCAGCCTAAAATCAACTAGTAACTTTGATGGCAAGACTGAGTGGCGGATGTCATCTCTGACATGCCGAACGTGTTACTGCATGTGCCACTTGGTGGATATCAACAAATTCTGCTCTCCCTGTATAAAGAAAACTCTTCTCAAAACAAAAAAAAAGCCACTGCGTGATATAATTTTCCCCAACTCTAGAAGAGTTATGTTGATTTGACTGATATTTAGGGAAGAAGCAAAGGTTCAGTAGTAGGAGGATGAAAGAGTGATATGTAAAAAAACATAAATAAATGATAAAAATAAATAAATATAATAATAGATAATGATAAGATAATAAGTATTTATATAATTCTACAATAATCATACAATTATAGTTAGATAAGTATAATATATATGGGTTGCCTCCTTAAGATCAAGTGTGTGTTTGCTCGAAAGCTGTTTAGTCGACTGTTTATGACATAGTAAGCAACTGGTCAACAGGTGGCCAAGGTCAGGCAGTTCCCGTGGTTGGGGGATATGTCTTTACCCTGTCTTTGAGTGATCTTACAGTTAGTATATATAATTAGCAGGGAGTGCTGGGTAGTTTGCCCCCCTGCAAAAAACAATGTCTTTCTTTGTTTTTTTTTTTAAGTTAAATTTTGCAGTGCCAAGTCTGTTTCTCAGCGCATGTATAGTTGTGTGCCGATCTGAGCATTTTCACATTAATGTAACTATGTTTAGTGAGTTGACATTGGGTGTATTTGAGATATATATATAAAGTAATTATAATGGGTTCACTGATACTTACTAGGCATGCAGTCCAGGAGATCATTAAAACACCTACCCTAAACTCAAAATTGCCTCAGAAGCAATGTCTGGTTATGTGACTTGATCAAGATCTTAAAGCAGGCAAATGAAGGTGGAAAGATTCAAACCACATAAACTTGGCACAGGAAGCTGCTCAGTAAAAGGTCAGAATCCACTGCATTAACAGCCAGTAATATTACAGAAATCATATTTATATAGTATAATAATAAATATTTTATATAAAGAAGTAATAAAAACTAAACAAATAAAATAATAAAAGGAACATAATGAATAATAAATAATAATATAGTGTATACATAAACTATAATTTAATAAGTATTTAATTGTATTATAATTATAATAGAATGATTATAATGTAATATATTTATATAACATCATACGAAAATAATATGAATAAATAATAAAATAAACTAAGCAAATAAGTAAAACAGCTTAGGGTTGGGCATAGGTTTTTCAGGAATGAGAAAGACGGGAGAGAGAGAGAAGTGGATTTGTGATGTACATAACATAGAGAATCAAATGTGAAGTGAGAGATGTGGAAGAAAATAACCCTGTGAAGATGGCAAGGGAGTGGAAAGCTTCACAACCTAGGGTAAAGACATTACTGGTTAAGGTAAAGGAAGGAGGAATTCTGATGGACTGACACAGCATATCAGCTGCCAAGCACATCAAGGAGGGAGGGAATAAAGGATTGGGGTAGGGGGAAAGTGTTATGTTCACAGAAGAGATCTGAATCTGCCAGCAGTATACCAGTATTTCAGAAAACAAGGGTAGGGATAAAGCAGCAGTTGACTAAGATGTGGACCATGAGTATTTCAGCTGACTGGCTTGGAACTGTACTAGAATAGACAGAATTCTGGATATGATCCAAACCAAGGTGGGGGTGTCAGAGGTGTCCAGATAAAGCCATTAACTAACATTGATGATGCCACTTTGTGGTGTCCAGTGGGGGAGGGAAAGAACAAATGAACAAAGATGATGGTATGGAATTTTTGGAATTGAGTTATGATTAGTTGAGGGGGGATTAAAGTTGAGTTATGGAACTGGGAACAAACTGATGGTAAAAACATGGTAATAAGTCAGTGTGCTTTAGAAAGGGTTATGGACAGGAGTTCGAAGAAGACAAAATGTCAAAAAGGCTGATATGTTTAAAGAGAAAGCAAAACATAGTAATTATGTCAAAGAACAGGGCATGCAAGGTGAGGAAGGGAGGGGATGGGAAGATGGCAGAAACAAGTAGAAAGGCAGCAAAAGAAGGTGAGGACAACAAAAGCACAAGCTGAAAGGGTATTGGCATAAGGGGTCAGGAGGAAGAACAAAGGGTTTTTCATTTACCTAATTGAAAGAAGGAATGAAAGGCTGGTCATGCTGTACAAAGACTGGAGATAAATCATTGAAAACCTAGAAAATACAGAGTTACAAGTTCATAGGTAAATATTAGGCAAATAGTATTAAGACCATTATTACCTTCGGCAGAACACCCTGTATCAAGTGTTACTTCAAACAGTAACATTGAAAATAAGCCTAAGAAGAACTTGCAAATCCCCAGCCAATTGTTAAGGATTCTCTTAAGGGTGACAAAGAGTATTGCCTTTTTAATATACAATACTTTATTCTAAAGATGGGAGAATGTGCTGGTATAACAAATAGTCATACCAGAACATCTTCTAATTTTCCAATATCGCCCACAGATGATGCCACTGAAGAAAAAAAAACACTTTAATTCATTAAGCGCTTTTGTCTGACACAGGACTTCATCAGAATAAAGTTACAACCACCTCCTTCTGTTTTATAAAAACAATCAACCAATAAAAACACCATTCGTATTTAATTAACTTCATTAATATATATTAAAAAAACAATAAACCCTTATAGAAAACTTTATCACGGACTTACTCCTTTTAAAAAAACATTTAATATTAATAGTTTCATTCAACCCAGGAAACCTATCAGCCTGCAATCTTAATTGCTATACAGTTTCTTTCTTTTCAATAGTGTTTTTGTAGCAACCACCCCTGAAATCCAAAAGTATACATTCTAATACAGCAAAACAGAATTTTTAAAGAGATTACAAACCTAAGTATGTTTAGATAAAGCATTATTTTGTTTTTTTATTCAAATAGCATGTAAATGTTTCTTGATTCTCTTAGATAGCTTGGGTATGGTCATACCTATGTAAACTGCTTCAGAATATAACCAAATTGCAATGTACAGAAGTCCCGTTGAATTACAGTTATAATGTTCATTAATCCTAATAGATCTGTCCAGATGAGTCAAATAAATATTGGGGCCTTCCAAAATAAAATTACAATCACTACAAAAACACATTTAAACATACCCATATTTTTAATGGTATGCAACGCAGACATTTTACTGCTCTCATTCTCTAAAAACTGTTTGATGGACATAGTTTTTTTATAAATAAAGCTAGGAGCAGAACCTACAACTCTGTACAGTTCAGGTTACCCTTAAAAGTCTTCCAATTATTTAGAATAACATTTCGGATACAAGCATCATCCACTGTCATTTGCAGGACGTTCGTAGGTATTTCTGCAATCAAAATAGGAGGAAAAAAAACCTCATCTCTCTTGTTTTTATTCTGTGCAGTAGTACATTGTTACTTGCTAAGCTTGTAACCTCTTGCACAAATCATATCAATGAGCTCCTAAATCTAAAAAAACTTTCTGGCCTGTAGTCAGTCTCAAAAATCTTATCATTTTCCCTCTAGGTATATTCTTTTTCATAAAATTTGTGTCAGTAATGCAAAGTTTCTTAGTAATTATTCATGTAGCTATGTAGTGTTGGAGCTTTTCTCCCCGGGCCTCCACTGAAAACGGGCTCCCCAAGCCCAGTGGACCTCCCCGGTCATCAAACTGGAATAAATAAATAAGTAAGCAAATAAATAAATAAATAAATAAATAATTATTGGAAAAACCATGGCTTCCTAAAAATCCTACTAGAAAAGGTGCCATTAACAGAATCCCAACTGACCAATGCATCTAACAAAGGAACATTGAACCCCATACGAGCTAAAACAAAAAAACAAAAACAATTGGTACTGCTATTTAATTCCAAAACAAATTGCTCCATGTTTTCTTTAGAAGCATCAGTAACAAAAACTAAATCATTGACAAATCTTCTATATAACAATGCACACTGCTTAAAAAAGTAACATTACTTAACACTTGCGATTTTTACCATCCCATAACTACAATGGCACCCATTCCAACCCCTTTAACGGCTGATAATAATTACCATTAAAATAGAATGGCATCATCTGTGGGTGATATTTGTTTGAAGTTTCATGTTTCCTTCACCCTAGCTACACTGGACATTTGGGCATTTGAGTTTGGTAGTATGTGTATTTTTTGCCTTTGTATGGTGATGGTGTTCCTAGAAGATGGAGACTTGGATACCACCTTAATTTTGCATTCTGTTCCTGATCACGTGTGTACATTTGATGGTCTGAAGAACAGTTTAGAAGGATTACAATCCTGTATGTCTTTGCTTTCAGGCAGTTGAGTCAAGATTGTAATGTGGTGCATTCACAATTTTCCTCTGTAAGAGTGAATTCTTTAGTAAAGGAATGTCCTAATCAACTTGGCTCCTTGTTTGAACGGTTGATTTATCTAATCCTTTTTTACTATGTTATTCTGGCAACACACTTGTTAATTCTGGTAATGAGCATGTTTGCATACAAGACTTGTTGAAAAAAGCTTTGATAAAAAAACACTTTCCAAGTATCAAATCTTAATACATGAAAACTTTTACTTTAAAGAATGTATCACTTCAAAGATTGCTCCTAAAGGACTTGAGTTTATAGGTTCCCTAATGGCTTGGATTCTGGTGATCCATTTTGTCGCTCATCTTGATTTAGTATTGAAGATGAACAGGCAGGGTAGTTCGTTTATCTGCTTTATTACATAGAAACACATCAGGATGGATAGCAGCAGTACAAAATATAAAACTGATTTACTTACAGACTACACAGACATACATGCTTACATCTCAACAGCTTACTACAAAATGGCAGTCAGGATCTCACATGCTCAGTATTTATACACTTGTGCAAGCCCCTAGAAAGCTTCTTAAAGGTATACATACATATTGATCTACATCCTCCCACTTTAATGAATTGCCCACAGTATAATGACATTTGAAAAGAAATATGCAGTTGTTCAAACAATACAAAATAAACAACATTCATGTCCTAGTTGCCGTGTATCTGGAATATGGTCTGGAAATGCAACCTGATCTAGTGATAAAGCAATCAGAGCAGGGTTTAGCAACAGGAACATTCATTGGTGAACAACTTGCTTGGGGAGTTTTGGGATTCTTCTCAGGAACAGGGATATTTACTGGAACATCCTCTGGAACTGGAACACTAAATGACTCACTCTGAGATTTAGAGTCTTTCTCACAGGTATGATACTGCAATACAGGCTTGGACACCAGGATCAAATGCTTCTGATCCTACCTAAATTCTAGTCCTTGTGATTCCACAATGTATGAACTTGGCTCTGGACATACACTTTTCACAACACCAATCTGATCAAAACTTTTGGACATCTGCATCCTCACTCTCTCCCCTTCTTGTAATGGATTAAGTGGTCTGCTGGTCTTATCATAATAGGACTTCTGAGATAAGCGCTTTTTTAACAGATGGGCTTTCACTGATCTGCTGTTTTTTGAAATATGGAACTAATAATAAATTATTAATTGGTAGTGTGGTTCTGGTTTATCTGAACAGAAGTGTCTGTGTAGGTGAGCCTAGATGTTTCTCATGAGGAATATTTCTAAGATTCAACAGATTCAAGAAAACATCACTATTGTCTCATTTCAACTTGTCTAGTAATTGTTTCACACTTTGAACTGCACGTTATGCCAAACCATTTGACTGTGGGTACTCAGGGCTATTCATAACATGAGTAAAGTCCCACACTTCAGCAAATCTTTTGAACTGCTGGCTTGTAAACTGTGTACCATTCTCAGAAATAACTTTGTGTGGACTACAATGAACTGCAAAATGACACTTTAACGTAGTAATGACAATACTGGAAGCTAAATTAGGAAGTAGGTCAATCTCAAACTAATTTGAATAAGAGTCTACTAACACCAAGTAATGTTGAACATTCCATTTGAAAATGTCTGTAGCTACTGTCGAACAAGGTAGTTCAGGAATCTGGTTTAGCTGAAGTGGTTCTTTCTGTTAATGTAGCTCAGTACTATTACATACAGAACAACCTGAAAGTATTCTCTCGATATCCTGGGATATAGAAGGCCAAAACACTAGTTCTCTAGCCCTTCTTTTGGTAGAATCAGTTCCCGAGTGGCCACGATGCAAGATGGTAATGTACTCTTGTTGCAAACACTTTGGAACAATTACTTTTGGACTTTTCATGATGATACCATTGTCAAACAAAATCTTATCTCTGTAAGGAAAATATGGTTGCAGGTCATGAGGTAAACAAGATTGCTTTGATGGCCATCCTCGACTGATAAAGTGGTTGAGGTTCTGAAGAACTGGATCTGTGGTTGTATGACTTCTAAGCTCATTAAGACATGTGGAAGAAACATTTCTCACTTTCATGACTTCAAAATCAAGTTTCTCATTTTCATGCTGTTCAGTGGTATTTCTGAATGATCTGGATAAAGTATCAGCAAGATAAAGAAGTTTGCCTTTTGTGTAGACAAGATTGAAATTGTACTTTTGCAATTTCAACATCATGTGTTGCAATTTGACAGGAGCTGTATGCATAGGCTTTCTCAAAATAGTAATTAGAGGTTGTGATCTGTTTCGATTTGGATAGGTCTACCATAAAAATAATCATAAAACTTTGAACATGCAAACACAATTGCCAAGAGCTCTTTTTCTATCTGCCCATACTGCATTTCAGTTTGGGTGAGAGTTCTGGAGGCATAGACTACTGGTCTACCCTCTTGAAGAATGACTGTGCCAAGACCAAATTTTGAAGCATCACAAGAAAGAGTAACAGGTTTGTGAACATCAAAGAATGTGAGAGATGGTGGACTGGCAATCCTCTGTTTCAGAATATGGAATGCTCTTTGGTGTTGTTCCAATCATGACCAGGATACATCTTTGTGTGTCAGCTCTCTAAGTGGTATTGAAAGTTGGCTCACGTCTGGAATGAATTTGCCTAGGTAGTTAACCATGCCAAGAAAACATTGAAAGGCTTGGACATTGTCTGGAGCTGGCATGTCAAGAATAGCAGTTTGTTTTGAAGGATCTGGTCAGATGCCTGAACTGGTAAATAAATGAGAAACATAAGTAACTTTTTGTAGCCTGAACTTGCACTTCTGAGGATTCATCTTAAGATTAATTTCACGTGCTCTTTACAGGACTTCCTTGAGGTTTCCGTCATGCTCCCCTTCACCATTACCTCCTACTTACATATTGATCTACATGTTTTATGCTAAGCTGGTTGGATTTTCATCAACGTGGGTTTGGAATTGCTTAGAAATGGTAATGAGCAAACCATTCAAATATTAAACAGTGAAGTGAAAGATTTAGATCAATGAATCACTAAGTTTTTAAATCAAGATTGTGTTAAATTTGATTTAGACAGCATCCTCATGAATATTCATAGAAGAGCTGTTATTATTGAATGCAATAAGAAAAAGCTGTTGAGGGATACGACAGCTTATAACAAAGGTACCACCTTTCCGCCTCCTGTTTCCCATTAGTGAAACAATGATCAATGTGCTAACAGTTTGGATGCTGTTACACCTGAAGCATTTGAGGCCATGGCAGGTTCTACACATTTTGAAACCAATAATGATGGTGATTTTTTACTGAGGGAACATCCAAGGATATCATGGAGAATAGCAAACAAACAAACCAAGGTTTTTCATCCACTGGAATTATCTGAGAGAGACCAGCATACACAATGGAGTCGTTCCAACAAAGGGATGGGGAGACATTGGAGACGGGGCAAGAAAACTGTATTTAAGCATCTAATTTTTTTTGGACAATTGTGCTCTTTTTTTCAGACATTTACAGTTTTACTAAAGAGAATTTTAACAATGTTCAGATTGGGTTGTTAAAAAAGGGATTGTCTTTTGTACCAAGTAAACATTTTAATACTATAGATACACTTTTGAAGGAAGTTAAATCTACCATGCATTTTTAAGGATTTGGGGGGTAATGAGACTAACAAGTTCAAGAAATCCACTGCATTTAATCCACATTTGCAGTCCACTGTCCTTCCCTTTCATGATTTATGTGAAAGAGGCATTATTAGTCTCTAACCCTTGTTCCTCCTGCCAACCTTGTTGACTTGGGTCACTTGAGGCAGTGTAGCAATTACCTCAGGTGCACTGACAACTCTCTACTAACTCACTCTAGTACAGAGTGTGAGAGATGTATCTACACCAAGAATCTTGAATCCATGTTCTCTCACACTCGAAACAGTAACAGTGAAGAGATTGTCAACTCACACAACAATACTCATGCACATAGTACCACAGCTCATGCACACAGTATGCATTAAACAAAAAAAATCAACATACATGGAGGTTCTCTCAAACAACTTACCGAAACACCAGAGACCTCCAAAACCAACTAACACAGTTCCCAAAAGCACCCATGACACATAGCAACACCAGTGTCTCACCTTCCATGCCTGTCAAGGGTAACACCCAAAAAACAAATTTTCTTGTCATTGGAGACTCCATAGTGAGACACACAGGTGTCCGTCTCACCAGGGTGGACAAGGAGAAAGTCACGGTCAGCTGCCTGTCCGGTGCCAGGATTCATCAGATCATGCATGCACTCAGGTCTCTCAGCAGCCAGTACCATTATAACTCTGTCATAGTTCATGTTTGAGTGCACGACCTGAGATGTACCTCACTGGACTATAGGAAGAGAGACATGACTGAGCTCTCTGAGTATGTGTTCCAGGCAGGTATATCTTTAGCCTTGAGCAGTATACTACCCTAACCTAGAATGATGCCACAGTATTACCAAAAAATGATTGATTTCAATAATTGGCTTAGTTTTTGGTGTCATTCAAAGGGGATCCAGTTTCTGTCAAGCCTGGGAAGCCATGGTCAACAAACCTCGCTACTTTGCCAGAGATGGTTTGCACCTGGCACTACTAGGCTTTTGGCTGCTGGCAATGGCTCTTGCCTCCCCCATAGTGCCTTTTTTAGGCAAGGTCTCGAAAACAAACTTACCGACATGAAATTTGCCAATCAAAACAAAATAAGGGTCATGCTGCTAAATGCTAGGAGCTTAAATCAAAAACTGCACACCCTGGAAGCACTTTTATCACTGGAAGATGTAGATGTCTGTGCAGTCACAAAAACCTGGTTTAAGGCCTTAGAGAGTACTCCAGTCTTGCAAGGCTACAGTGCCTTCCACACCTTCAAAACACAAAACAAATGTGTGAGAGCCGAAGGAGGCAGTGTCTCTATCTATATTAGAGATAAATTCACCTCCCATCTAGTTAGACTGGACAACCCCATGGAGTTACTCTAAGTACAGGTTACTGTGGGAAAGACCCCCATTAAAGTCACAGCCAGTTATAGATCCCCCTCCATGGGTCATGATGCGCATGAAGCCTGCTTGACCAAACTGGTGTCAGTCCAAATACTCCCGAACACTCTGGTTATGGGGGATTTCAATTATCCCAAAATAAACTGGGAAACATACTCTAGCCCTAACTCGCTAGCTCAAAAGTTCCTTGACTTTGTTAGCTCAAACGTCCTGGAACAAATTGTTCATGCCCTGACAAGAGGGGCAGACATACTAGATTTGGTCCTCACTAACATGTCAAACAGATGCACTGCTGCAGCTGTTGAACCTTCATTAGTTAAATATGACCACAAATCAGTCACCTTTGAGCTTGAGCTGGCACTAACACCAGAACCCACAAAGGGCAAAATCAGACTAGAAACAACTTCACCAAGCCAAACTATACCCTCCCAAGTGAAGGTATAAAGGCATTCCAAACACCACCCTCAGCTGCTAGTGGTAACTTCACCAAAGCTTACACTAAAGCCCTGTACAATCAATTGCATAAGTGTATAGACTCAGCTGTACCAGAAAGAATCAAAGCCAGAGCCCCAGAGCCACTATGGTGGACATCCAGCATCAACAAACTTTGCAAAAAGTCGCTGTCCAAGAAAAGAAAGGTGATGCCACAATAGTGGGAAAGCACTCTTCTCAGCCTCAACAGGCAAATAAGACAAAATATCAAGTCCTCTAAGACTCCTTTGAGAAAGATTTAGCAAGCACACCCAAGGATAATCATAAGGCCTTTTGCAATTATGTACATAGCTTAAAAAGTAGGTCTCAAGCATGTGCAGAACTAGTGGCTAACGGTATCACACACACTGACCGCACAGAGATAGCAAACCTGATACTGGATAGGTCTGGTAAAAGTTTCACTCCCTTATCCCCTCCAAACTTATCACAAATCTATCATCAAACATCCCACCCTCCCTAAATATCAGAGAAGCAGGTCATTAAAGCCTTGTCCAAGGCAAAAAAATACAGCATCTGCGGGACCACACAACATCCCAGGCTGTTGGCTGATAAATCACTGGAACCACCACGATAATAAAATCAAACAAATTCTGTTTAATTAAGTAAGAGAACAAGCGCTTTCACGCACATTAATCGTGCGCTTCATCAGGTTACAATAAGAAGGGCTAATCCCTATCCTTATATACATTAAGTAAACCCACTTAACAGGGCAATTAAACAATAAAATAAACAATTACATATGGTAATCAGTTAAACAGGAAACATTCCCATATAGGGCAATGTGAAGACGAAACGTTTGCACCATTTACATCCATATAGGTCCATTATATATAGTATATATAAACAAAGCATAAATATCTATGTTTAAAACTTCCACTAGAGCAGAAACTCATTCCTACAAAGACCTTATTTCTTAGCACCATTCACAAATAAATATGGTAAAACATTATCCTAAGTCAATTTAGATATAAACTAACATTTCATAAAATGCTCTAAATGGATGGTGAAACATAAGTTAATATATAGTGTGCCAACGAACAAAGGAAAAAAGGGGGGACAAAAGAAAAAGGGATGAAGAGCGGGGGAAAGAACAGCAGGTAAAAAGAAGGAAAAAACTATAGAGAAGAAGGTAATAGACGGAAAAAGGAAGGGAAAAGAATTAGTATATAAAAGGAAGGGAATAAAGAGGAAAAAGGGACAGGGAAGGGGAGGGAGGGGGAGGAGAGGGGAAAGGGGTGTGTGGGAAGGATGGAGGGGAGGAAAGATGTGTGTGTGTGAAGGGGAAGGAAGGGAAAGGAAGGGGGAGAACAGGGCATAGGGAAGATGGGGGTGATGGAGGAGGAAGGGACAAAAACAAGGGATGGAAGGAAGGAAAACTGAACAAAGGAAGGAAAGAGAGGGGGGGAGGGGGAAGGAATGGGAAAGGGGGGAGGGAAAGGAGGGATGGAGAGAGAAGAAAGTATTAAGCCAGAAAGGATGAAATTATAGAAGCGCGGGCCTAATATTAAGAGCCGAATTTAGCCCAGGCTCTATATGAGCCCTAAGGTTAAGGATCCACTTCAGCTCATTCAATTCAAGAGCCCCTAAGGAATCGCCTTCCCTTCTGTTCGGATGTTGAATCTGCAGTACTCTGAATTTAAAGACATGAGCCGGATGTATTTGACAGTGTTTGGCTAAAGCATTACTAATATTTGCTTTTCTTATGTCATAAATATGATTGTAGACTCGATCTTTGAGCCTACGTGTGGTCATTCCCACATAATATGCCTCACAATTTTCACAAGTAGCCAAATAAATGACATTCGCTGTGTCACAGGTTGCATAAAAATTCGGTTCAAATGACATGCCTAGCTCAATACGTTCAAATTTCTGCACAGTTGAAATAAACTTACAGGTACAGCATTTCCTACAGGGAAAAGTTCCCTGCCTAAACCTTGTCCTAATATCCAAGGGCTCAATCTTAACATTCTCTCTACACAGTAATCTTTTTAAGTTATAGCAATTATTATACCTAAAACTTGGTCTCTCTCCCACTATTTTCATTAATTCATTATCCATAGTGAGTAATTTCCAATTTCTAAAAATAATATCTTTAATGTACCCTATATCATTTGTATATTTAATATCATAGTGAACCCTGTTCCTAGTGTTGGACTTAATACCATTTGCTGAATGTCCACTGATGAACCCACTCTTAAGAGATGCTTCATCATTCGAGGTGGTACTATTTCTATACTCTAAAACCAACTGAGAAGGATATCCCCTATCTAAAAAACATTTGGCCTGAAATTCCAAAAGCCAATTCTTATTGCTGTCTGTGTTACAGAGTCTCATTATTCTCGACATTTGATTTTTTACCACGTTGGGGAAAATGTATCTTGGATGCATGCTTCCATAATGGAGTATGCCATTCCTCCAACATGGTTTCCTGTATAAAGAGGTAGTAATTTCATTCATGGCATTCTTATAGATGGTGACATCAAGGTAATTCACCTCAGTAAATGAATGCTCAAAGGTGAAATCCAAAAATGTCGTAGTCGAACCCATATAATCCACAAATTCATTCAGGGACTCGACACCCCCATTCCAAAAAAGGAGGATATCATCGACAAAACGCCTGCATAAGGTAACATTAGCTCTAAATCTCGGATCATTAAAAACATGCGTTTTCTCCCATACATATACAGCCAGATTAGCATAGGCATTGGCACAGGGGGTGCCCATTGCCACCCCCCATGTTTGCCTAAACATCCTGTCTTGAAATAAAAAGACGTTGTTACTCAAAATTAGGTCCAAGAGGGTACAGATCGTCAGCTGGTCTGTATTATCTAAATCACTCAATTCAACTAGACAATCCCTAACTGCATCCACACCAAACTCGTTTGGAATGCTAGTGAATAAGTTTTTTATGTCTAATGTAACCATCAAGGTATCAGGTCTTAAACTATCGAGCAAAACAACATTTTTCAAATCCTCCAATAAGTCAAAGGAGTTCTTTAAAATAGTAGGTATAAGACCTATCAGAGGACCCAACTTCGACTGCACATAATGGGACGCATGTTCAGTAACCCAAAGTTTCCCAGATACAATAGGTCGTAGGGGTGGGGGAAATACCCCTTTATGTATCTTGGGAAGACCTTTAATAAGAGGAATTAAGGGTGCTTCTATCATTAAATAGTCATATAAACCTTTATCAACACATCTCGTCATCAGGAGGTCATAGAGTGTGTCATGCACATTTCTTATTATAATAGAGCTCACCTCAGCTTTGCTTATTTCTAAATAAGCTATGTCATCTTTTAACATTTCAGCCATCAGGTCATTGTAAAAAACAGTATCCATAGCTACTATCCCCCCCCCCTTTATCAGCAGGTCTGAAAACCAAATTAATATTATTACTCAAAGACTCTAATGCCTGCTTCTGTGCAGTATTCAAATTGACATATAAATGCTTATGTGTCCCTCCCTTGTAAAAAAGGTACAAATCATGTTCACAAGCTCTTTGAAAACAATCAATTTGACTAGGCAAATGCGGCACAAAAGTACTTTTTCTCTTCAACACTGTTGTGTCGTAAGTTACAGCATCTCTATCAGAGTCTTTAAACAAACATTTAAGAGCTACCTTCCTGGTAAACTTGCGTAGCATAATTAAGGTATCAGACAAGCTACTCTCTTGGGAGGGTATAAACGAGAGGCCTCTATTCAAAACTGAACATTCAGCATCCGAAAATTCTTTAGATGACAGATTAAAAAACAAAGTATTTAGTTCTTCTTTCTCCTTGACTCCCGATTCTCGCCCGATAATTTGCGTTTTCCCCTTCCTCTGCTCGTTGAGCGCTCTTGCGCCCGATCCCAGGCTGTCTTCTAAACAGGCTAAAACATGAACTAGAATCACCATTCAACACCCTTTTCAATCATAGCCTAACCACAGGCCTTGTTCCTGCAGAATGGAGAACAGCAACAGTAATTCCCCTCCAAAAACATGGCCTATTTACAGACCTGGGGAATTATTGACCCATAAGCCTGACCAGCCTCATCTGTAAGGCCATGGAACATATCATTATGGACCTCATCTGCCTGTTAAATCTGGTGGATTTCTTCTTAAACGTGACCAAGGCCATAAACAGGGCAAATCTGTGCAAATGGCATACCTTGACTTGATGAAGGCATTTGACACAATCCCACATTCAGGCATTCCCAATAAACTTGGCAAACTGAAGATAAACCCCCTTTGTTGGAACATGGTTTACCAACTGGCTCAACAATGGGACACACACTGTCAAAGTGGGTGACTCCACATCAACCAGCAGACCTGTCACCAGGAGGGTGCCACAAGGGTCAATGCTGGGTCCCCTCATGTTTGGTATATACTTCTCAGAAGTTCAGGCCAAAACTAAGGAGTTGTGGTGACCAAGTTTGCGAAAAACTGAAAACCGGGTACAACTATTAAATCCCCAAATGATGTCAGTATACTCCAGGAGGGTCTTACACAAACCATTGAGTGGTGGATTAGTCATAGTCTCAAAATGAATGCAAAGAAATGCATAATTATTTCCTGTGATGTCCCTCCTCTGGGCCAGTAATCAAGGAGTCTCAATCCTCACCATGGACACTGGTGAGGGACGTTAACTTAGAACAAAAATAGATACACACAGCATTTTCAGGTGCAACTCTATGCACCAAGCACAATTTCCCTTAAGAGCACACAGGGAACACACTCCCATCCTGGAGCTGGGTTTCACTCTGTCTCTCTCTGTCTCTTCAGGCCCCAAATAAGACTTTCCATTGACCACAGCTGTAGAGTCCATAGCCAAGTGTTCCAAGCCAAGTCCTCCACCACCCTCTCTGTGAAACCAGTGCTGTCTGTCCCTGCTCCAAGTAGCTGACACACACACACACACACACACACACACACACACACACACACACACACACACACACACACACACACACACACACACACACACACACACATACACACGCAAACACATACCTGGGAAAGGCTGGCAGAGATCTACCTGCCACCAGCCAGCTACTTTAAGGCTCTTACAAGTGTACCCAATTATACTGAGTACACTTAACACTAATACAACTGGTAGTGTTTGACCAATCCAGCAAGACTTTCAGAAGCAGCCACAGTGTAACCAAATAAGTATAAGTACTCTCAAAGGTTAAAATATTCTTCAAAAGACCAGCCACAATGAAAAGTTTGGGGGGAACTCAGTAAAGCCTACATGGATTAATTTTCCATGTAGGCATAGTGGCATGGAGCTTACACAGAAGTAAGCAGCTGTGCAATCCAGTAAACAGAGCTGAGGGACATGCATGAGTATGCCAACATGGAAGTGTCTGTGGCACTCAAATTACCTCATAAGCATGTGCATTGCATGCAAATGAGGGTGTAGAGTGATCCAGCAAGCAGATAGGCAGTTGTTTAGATCCCATGTTGGTGTCAGAAGTCTACACAGAAAATGTTTGTGTACATGAAATGAAAAAGTGAACAGGAGCTGTAAAAGCCCTGTTAGAAAGTCAGAAACAGCAACGCACAGATATGTGCAAAACAATGCCCTGTGTGTCCAAAATGTAATGAAAAAATATTTAAAATAATTTTTTTTAATACCAATATCATGTTTGTGCAGTGTGCAGCAGTGCACAAACATGCTGTTATGGAAAAAAATATTTAAAAGCTTAAAAAGGAAAAAATGAAATATATGACAATAATGAATTACAGGACATGTCATGGAGTTCGTGCAGTGTTAGATGCAGAAGAGTAGGCAGGGTCTGGAATAGTGCAGTATCCAAGTTGTGTGCACGGATCTGTATGCAAATGAGCTGGGGTTGCTGAATAACAAAAATGGGCCACTAGGCAACTTGCAGACATCTAACTGCCACTTGAGACAACAGGTACTCTGTCCAATATAGAGTGCCCCAGAATTAGGCCAAATGGCTGGAGACCCCACTGCATTATGCAAGGGAAATGCCAAAGAGTGGGGTCATAGGACAGATGCATAACTGCCAATTCCAGAGTCCTCTACCCGCAACACATCTGTGTTCCCATGCAACTGCAGTAACAGAATATGTTTGCAAGGATATATCAGCAGACCACATATTTCCAGGACTGTGACATACAACCTGTCCACATATTTTACCCACAAAATGCAGGGGTCAGTATATGTCCATATGCTGTTGATAGTGTGAGGAATTAAACTTCTCCATCTCTCTGGTGGCTGGTGTGGCTCATTGGGCTAAGGACATTAGCATGGGGGATAGTGTTGATGGTTCGAAGCTGGCAGCATCTGCAACTTTTGCATATGAGTTACTCATATGGTAGGAGTCCCAGAGAATGTCTTAACACTGCAATCTGTGACTGACAGACAGCTGGAAAAGCCACAGAAAATGTGGGGACAGAGGGCCAAACATACAGACAGACATTATACATGGTTTGTGTAACCTAGAAGTTGGATAGTATAACAGCAGGTTGCAGCACATCAGATTAGCTGCAGGATGTAAAGGACATCATTTAAATGTCACAGTAGTTACAACTCTTCACTGCCTGCATTTTACGGTATAGTACCAGACAACCACAACTGTATGAGGAACAGAGCAGACATATGGGGCAACAGGCCGGACATTCTGCAAAAACATGTACAGGGAGAGGTATGCAAACTGTCACACAGTATCTGGTGTTACAGCATGTATCCCATCAAACCTCTCAACCTCTTACAGCAAAAAATCTGGCCACAGCCATGAATATAAGTGGGACAAAGGCCCACAAATAAAGCAAGTGGTAAATATTGCTCTTACAAATGTAAATAATTGATAGAGCAACAGGTCTTGCATTATCATAAATCTCCTGAAGTGTCTGTAGTGTGAATCTCAAATGTCTGTCAATATTTCCTAGCATCACTCTTTAATGATTTGCCACTAATGTGCTAGAAAACCATGATGTTATGTAATACGGACCAAAGATATGAGGCAAATTTCTGGACATTCTTTGCAAATCTGTACAGTTGATATGTATGAGTCACATATTACATTCAGCAAACAGCCGGGGAATGCCTTGGACAAAATATCAGGGAGGTGCTGGAGTGTGGAAACAGGTACAGCAGCTAATGGTCTGCAGCACACAAAATCCCAGACTGGAGTACAGATATGTCAGGCTTGGAGTCACCTTGTAAGTCACACTGGGCATGCTCCAATTCTTAGCTAACTTGAACAAAATTAAGCACCCAGGTTGTCGGTCTCAAATCCGTTTATTGCAACAAAATCAGTTGAGAGCTTTCATCAAACACAGTTGACTTCATCAGAACAAAGAACCTTCTTGTGACCCCACCATTTAGGCCTACTGTAGCGGCTGGTGGGTCCAAAACACACAATTTAGCTGTCTATGTAGACAGAATAATAAAGCATATTGTGGAAGAGGTGCCACATTCGGTAAAAGGTTCTTGTGATTTCCTGGGGCAATTGAAACCAGAATTGTGGTCCCCAGGAGTCATTTACCTGACTATAGATGTCCAAGATCTCTTTTCTTGTATCCCTAAAAAAGAAGGGTTACACTATTTGAGGAGATAATTTTTACTTGTTCCCAGTTACAACATCAGCAAATCACTATGATATGTGAAATTATGGCCCTTATTCTTGAAAACAATTTTATTTTTTTTGAGGGGCAATATTTCAAAGAGGAAAAGGGTGTAGCAATGGGGGCCGCATGTGCCCCTGTCTATGCTAAGCTTATGTTGTTGGGTTGGGAACTGGAATATATTTTTAAACGTGAATATTTTTCTGAGATTCTATCCTACAATAGATTTTTGGATGACATTTTTATTTTGTGGAAAGGTAAGAAAGACAATATACCTGCTTTCATTGAGTATCTCAACAATACCACTACTTTTTTAAAATGTACCTATGAATATCACATTAAAGAAATACACTACCTTGATACTAGTATAGTTAAGGGAATTGAAGGTTTCATATCTCGGGTATATCGTAAAAAGACTTTTTGTAACAGTTATTTACATTTCAATAGTCATCACCCATTGTTTCAGAAAAGGGGCATTATTAAAGGTCAAGCCATCAGGATAGCTAGGATGACTTGACAAAAGGAAGACGTGGTGAAGGAGTTTGTACATCTGAAAGAAATGTTTTTAGATAGGGGATATCCTAGTGATTTTATTGATGTTAATTTGAGTGAAGTTTTAGATGAATGGGGAAAAAAATACACGCCACTTTTAGGTAAGGGGTTAACTAAAATACCCCAACCTGGTTTAGCCCTAGGTGGTGAGGTAACTATTGATTTTCAGCAAGCCTGTGTTATTCAGTATAGCCCTTTATACAATGGGGCAAAAAATATTTTAATAAAAATTGGAGTATTTTTAGAACTAATAATGAAGTTTACAAAGTACTGGGTGAGAAACCAACTTTTTCTACTAAAATAGGACCCAATTTGAAATAGATTTTAGAGAGGAAAACTAATAGTGGTGGAGCTAACAAGAAACCCACAGACCTTGTGGTAGATGCTCCTATTGCCATTATATCTTACAGGGTACATCTATTACTTTGGCCAACCAAAATGGTAAAACTATGTTTTTTAAGAAAGGTAATTGTATTACCAGCAAACTAGTATATCTTACGAAGTGTAATACATGTATGGCATTTAGGCGCCGAAAGGTGTTGAAGACTGGGGGGGGGGGGGGGTGAGAGGGGCATTTAGACTGCATTAGTTTTTTTAAATGTTCTGAAATGCGATGGCTTGTAGTTAGTTGGAGTACCGATTGCATTACAAATGGTTACAAAAGGCAATTTAAATGCAGTCTAAGAAAAAAAAAGCATGAGAATTGTGTTGCACGCATACCTGAATTAAATAAAAAAACAATCATAACTCCAGGAGAGCAGCCTATCCATAGCCTGCAGGTACCAGAAGATGAGTCCATCAACAGAATAAATGCATGTAGAAACTGGAGAGAGAGAGAGAATAATAATTCCTGTCCTTCTACAGAATCGCACACACTTACCAGCAGTAGTTTAACTTCCACACTCGCTTCAGTGTTGCTAACTGTCAGAGACGAAAAAAGCACTATATTTTGTGACCCCCCCCAACCAGTCGCAACAGTCTATTGACAAAATATGCACAATATCCAGACCCCAGTGAAAATAAACAGAGTAGGACAGCAAACGTACAGCAAAAAGCCCAGGTCTGTTGCAAATTTTACTATGGCATAGGCACAGCTGTCACATTTAGCCTTTACTTCAAAGCTTTATTTTCTTCAAATAATTGGAATTTAAGAGACACAAATTACTAAAAGTAATCCTTCGCCTATCTTAATACCTTTTCTGAACCATTTTTAGTCTATATTTTTTTACAAACCAATGTTTGGAACTATTTAATGGTTACTCACATGTGAACGGTAAAGCAACTGTCCTAATATTTAAAATTAGCAGCTACTTGGGAGAAGGAACTTTAAGAGTTGTACCCACCCAAATCTATGCCACTTTATGGTACACAAAGATATGCAGAGCAATACAAGCAACTATTAAGGTGAAAAATAGTTTACAGTGAAACATTTGTAAATACCTCTCAACTTCTTAGCTCAAGAAATCAAGTCAAAGCCAAAATAATCAGCAGACAACAACCTAACAATTGGGGCAGATTTTAAATATCGCTCTTATAAACTTAGAAAGTTACTAGAATTTGTGTTAACATGCATTTTCTGAATCATATGAAGTCTGAAACTCAGGTCTATGTCATTATTTAATGATTTCAATCCTCAGTGATTTGCCAGAAAACCATAGATTATGTTGAATAGACCAAAATACGAGGCAAGAAGCTGGACAGTTATGAGATGTGTGATTTGTGACATTTAATGAAATAAAATGAACTAAGTTTGCCAAAACCAGAACTTTATTTAGCTCTCAGTTGTGTTTGAAATTGGTTAATAAAATGCAAATAAATAATTACGCTAAACATATGTGTAGTCCATTTAGTAAACGCATAAAAATTTCTTATTATGAACAACACAAAACACACCTGTACTTCTTGTACTAGTATTTGTTTCACATACAGTATTTTTTTAATTCAACCCATCACATTCTTAACATGAAGTACTTAAGCGCTACTCACTTTTTGTTCACTGCGTTCGTCACCTGCTACTCACCCTTCACAGCATCTCAGCAGTTAAAGTATCCAGAAAACAATTTGGGACAGCATTCTTCTCTGCAATATCAACAAGCTGCTGAAAAGCCATTGTGGGTTTAATCTCTCCCACCTGCTGTGCACGTCTGTGCAGTGATTTGATTTCATCATTTCTGTTTTGTGCAGACGGTGACCAATAGGGGTTGTGGCTGGATGCTGCTTGTTCTTCCACTTAACATATTACTGATAAAATGCATTGACTTCCAAAGCACTATTTTACAGTGAGCGTTTAACACTTCACCCCCCACTAATATAAAAAGAGTTGCTACAAGTACAACTGCTGAACTGCTCAATGATTGTTTGGAATGCTAGGTGTTGCAGTATAATCATGGAGTCAAATACTTCTGTTATTCCGCAACTAGTGGAAAGTTTTTAAGCAGAAAAACTCTGCATTTTTAAATAGTTCTTTGGCAGGGCATGAATATAGTAATAAATTACATATCAATAACAACCAGAAAGGTGAGTTCAGTCAGAACCAAACCAAGCGAAAATTAAATAAAACTAATTTGCATTGTTACACAGACTACTAAAACTACTAAAACGAATTGATTGGAATTTTGTGACGTTATTTCCCTGAGAATTCAGGAATTAACAGTAAAATGAATTCAGGATTGTGTACAATAAATAAATACAATTATATATTTACTGCAACTTCTTTGGTTTTTAGAAGCCTTGAGTGGTATTGTTTTTTTCCACCAGGGAATTTAAAGAGGGGAAGAAAGTTACATATTTATTGCAGCTGGGAACCTCGGGTTTTGTTTACTTCCCCTAGGTTTGGGGAAATATGTATGTACCTTCATAGAAATTGCTCATCGTATGGATGATTCCCTTTTCAGAATGCAACTGCATTAAAAATTACTAGGTTAGTATTTCTTATGTTCCTCAGTCCCAAGGCAAACCCGCTTAAGCTTCTTTTAATGTTGACGTTTTACAGAAATGAGGGAGACATTTACTGCATGTCTAAGAAACATCTCGTGCACTGTGTCTGTGTGCCCATACTAGAAGCATTTGTGAATGTGATTTCATAATGGCTATTAATCCTTTTCCTGCAAGAAAAAAATATGCAGTGAATAA
>NC_056728.1:1089077638-1089120138 GCF_019279795.1 Protopterus annectens
GAGTGAACAGGCATCCTGGGGTCATTACCTCCTGTATAGCAGGCTGCATATTTCTTCATGACTATAATTGCAAACATGTTGGTGTTTGTACAAATACACAGCTATGATTATCCATTGTATGCATTGTAGTCAACTGCTCCGATATGGAACATACAACTATTCCACTCGGGCTAAGCATAACAGTTGTACCTTGGGCTAAATGGCAGGCCTTAATGTTCATATCATATATATATAAGTGTAACACAGTGGTATCACACTTACCAGGTACAGGACCACAGACTCTGGCCACACCTGATGTGCCTATGGAAATGTGAGGGAGAGGGATTGTCAGCAATACCAAATGTTGCACTGTTAGATGGTAATATGTGCATATATTCCCATGTACAGTACCTAATGTGATACTGCCTACATTGCTGATATTCTGAGTATGTGTGCACAACTGTGCATCAAAACATCCCCCAGTGCAGATAAACCTGACACTCATGTGCTGCTATGCAGAGCCTGTCGCAAAAACTGATACAGTATTACACTGATGAACAAAGTAAGCTTACCTGGACACTCCCCTAATGTGGACGCTGTGGTACCCACCTCCAGAATGTATGGAGTGATGGATGGCTGGGAGCTGGTGGTTGATTCCAGGTTTGCCAGGACTTCCTCTGTGTCTGTGAGTGGTTGTTCTGTTGCAGGCCCTCCACTGGTGGCAACACGATCCCTGGTCACAGCAGCTGCCCTTTGACATGTGGCATTGAGCATATCTGTGGCCCTGTGTTGGACCTGCTCGTAGGTCCTGTCCTGATGTTCAGTTTGGTTAACTGCCCTGACAAGGTCATCCCACAATGCTGCACACTGGTCATGATGTTGTTGACCCCTTGACAGCAGAATGTGATGATTCAGTCTGAGGCTGTCCAGGATAGCAACATTCTCAGCAGCTGTGAATGGAGGATGCCTCCCATGATACATTGTTCCTGACAGACAACAACAGGGGGACACATTACAGGATCAGATGCATGGACATCCACTATGTACAGACTCTGCACAAGCAATACGGCTTGCACTATCCACTGCTCCCTGACACGTCATACCCCACAGCGTGTCAACACATTACATGTGTGGCTATCACTAGGATAGTAGCAATACTGGGTATGTCCTTGTGTGCCGTGACAGATTCTGCTGTGTGTCTCTACACCCATCACTGCAGTCTACTGTGGTGTGTCTCCTACTGGCAAGCTCCCAATAAAATGTCATATAGCCAGTGTCGGAAATAGCTGTGTGATATTACAGCAACTATATGGGGACAGTCCAGCAAAAACAGTTTGCCACGACAGACAGCAATGCAACCCTGATGTAGTATATGTTTCCTGTAGGCATCCCACCTCCCCACTACACAGATGCTTGTGAACTGTGAGCATGTGCCTCATGAATGTGTTCCTTTTGGCACAAATATGTGGATGTCTGAGAAATGTTTGCCATTCATTGATGGTTGTTGATGGGCAGTAGGGAATGTGGCTGTCACACACTAGAGCCCTCAGAAAACATGTATGCTACAGTAATATATGTAAGTGTAATTATACTTTTATATTGAATGGCCAATATGTATCCCCACTCACTGAGGTTAGACCTGTGTCCCCCCATTACTTATGGCTATGACTGATTCCCTGCTGTAGGGGGTTGACAGGTATGTTAGCCATAGCTCTCAACCAAAGAGGGACAAATGTCTACAAAACAGTGACCTAACCAGGGTACATCAGGGACAGTCAGGGACACCTGTAGAATGTAAGCATATTTATGTGTGGCATTGACAGATTGAGAGGTTGTGAATGACAGTACATCATTTGATGTTACAGGAGTGTACACCCTTATGTAGTGTCACTATGTCTAATATATATTCCACTAGCTTTCCTACAACAGGCGACCATTGTAGGAGGGAGTAACAGGGGTAGAGTTGGGATTTGATTCAAAGCAGGGACAGCTGTGAGTCTTGCCTGAAGCTGTTGGACAGCAGAGTATCACCAACATCAATATCATAGATGTATGACAGGTCTACTGTTGTAATCCGTATTCCCCATGCATCCATCCTACCATCTGCATCACATTACATGGGGACATCTATTACATACCTGGTAGAGTGCAGTACTCCTTTTTTTAAGTGTTCCTCAGAAAATAGCTTGCAAAACCATCATCTGTGTGAGCAAAACAACATACAGACCTGTTCCCAATAGGCAGTTGATTGCCTTTTGTAGGTACTGGTCATTAACAGGTAATTGGCTGTGCACCAGTCTGTGCTTCAGACTTGCTAACTGCATCCAAACAGCTGGGTTGCACCTTCATTAGCCAATGGCAATATTTCAAGCTTTCCTGTAGGCCTTGGCCCATTTTGTAGACTTTGAGATGGACATTAGTTAGCTGTGGAGACTATACCATCACAGAGTGTAGGTACAAATACTGTCCACTGTTGAGATTTCTGAGGTATGTGCACAGTTTTGCATGATATGTTTGGCCATTGTCTCATGACATTGTGATTATCTGGCAGTTCAGTGGTTAACACTGTGGGCTGAGGTCAGTAAAGACAGGGAGACATGTGAATGTGAGAAGTCCTACCCATCAGACTATGCATGCTAATGCAGTACCTGCTATTGTATCAGCTCACTAGCTTTGTAGGGGCAACCTGTGAAACATGTCCCTGTCGCTGGACCTGTGCCCCCCCCCCACTCTTTTTGTATGGTTGTGTCTGGGTCCCTTGTTCTAGGGGTTTGTGAGGTATGGTAGGTCTGTAGCAGCTAGCTTAACATACAGCTGTGCATGTTCCAGGCTGCAGCTGCTGCTGCAGCCCAGGATACATAGCGGGAAGTCTGACCTCTTTGGAGGACAGCAAGCTGTATGTGTAACTGAGGCAGCAGTGTCATCTGTGTCATCACAGCAAAGCCAGGGTAAGGGTACCCTGTAACTGAGGCAGCAGTGTCATCTGTCTCATCACAGCAGAGCCAGGGTAAGGGTATCCTGTACACTCCAGTCCGGGTATGTGTGTAAGGTACATCTGTTTTGCAACAATGCCAAAAAAAGGGTAGTAGATGGCATATAGTTTAGCTATAGAAATATGAGGAGTGTGCTCCTTGCAAACATGGGTAGCAGTTAATGCAGTAGCAGCAACCTGTGAGGGTTAAAATTGTATGACTCGCAATATTTTTTTTTTTGTAGGACAGGTGCCCACTTTTTTTTTTTTTTTTTTAAGGAGATAGTGGAATGTTGGGGGAAGGATGTAGGTACATGTGGGGAAGTAAGTTGGGTAGGAGAGGTTGCACTTGCAGACAGACAAGATAGACAAGACAGCTGAGAGGGGTGGTTTGTGACACATGAAGGGGTAAACACCTTGGACGGGGAGGGTGTTGTGGAATCTGTGGTGCATGTGCCTCCAGACAGCAGCAGCATGAGTGACATCCCCACCCATGGGCAGTCGGTACTGCTCCTTCACTGCCCCGAAGGTGGCTGTGCTGGAGGCTGGGCATCAGGGCCACCAGGCCACACCAGGTTGTTGAGTCTGCCCTCAAACCAGCGCAGTCACTGTTCATATCTCTTATGAACAATCCTGCACACTATAGCCAGTAGCTGATCCTAGGTGACAACACTCCTTCCACCCCTGCTCCCACCCCTCTCCTCAGTGGACGGGGTGGTTCCACCCAAAGGTGGTGCAGGGATAGCATATGGGGCAGCACTGGCTTGGGTCCCAGATGTGCTGGGACATGGTGCCACGGCCGGCTGAGGTAAAGTATGCAGATCACCAGGAACCAGCCTACTCTGACGTGCTGTGGTTATGCAGGTAAACCAGTGCATAAAGGTGGGTTATGAACAAAACCATTGTTAGTAATAACAGCATGCCAGAACATTGCAAAAAACCTCTTGACAGTTGAATGCATATTATGTGAAACACAACAGTATATAACAGAACAGTTAGTATAATAACAGCATGCCAGTAACAGTTATGACATAAGGCCAACAGAATAGGTAATTTAACAAGATATGTTAATATGCAACCATAGTGATACATAACATTAATAAAACACATGCCCCAACATAACAATTATGGAACAACATATGTTAATAGTCAACCATAATCAATATATAACACTAATAAACGTATGAAGATAAGGGGTGGGGAGAGGAAGAAATACAGTCTATTAATACCATCATGGGCTATATCATTAACTATAGTAATGTTATTTACTCTACAGGTCTGTCCTTTCTTTATGTGTAAATGTGCCCTATAGTTGCAGTCATGTACATACCTCTCAAGCTATCTGCATGGGACACTATGGACCAAGCAGTAACACCTGCAGGTATACAACTACAAAGAACACTTGCACATCAAGTGGACCTATATAACTACCATGATGAACTGTGGACTGATGTAGTGTTACTTTGCTATTGACATATAACCATGTGAATGATACCTCTGTCACAGAGGGATTACGCAACAGTAATTCCATTCCATGACAGATTAATACTTGAGAGACATGCATGTGTACAGTAAAGAGAGTACAAAACTGTCATGTCTTGCTTGGCAGGCATGGGGATAAAAAACAATAGCAGTGACTGCAGGGGACATGTGTATCACATGTACTAATTAACAGCAACAAACTTTCTAAGACACACCAGGCATACAGCCATACCAAGAGTAAACATTTTATTTATTTCTTTTATTTTATTATATGTTATTGCTATTTCATGTATTTCCTTTATTTTATACATTAATAGCCTAGTGGTGGTAATGATTTCAACAGTCTGTGACATCTGAAAAACAAATATTTACACAATAATATGACCTATTTCACCCATTTACCTGCAGTTCCTGTGGAGAGAATGATATCTGTAATCAATAAGTGACTGCTACTGTAATATTTCTGGAAGGCATGGGGATAGAACCTAAAAGCAGTGCCTGCAGGGGACATGTGCATCACATGTAGTACTTGACTGCAGCAACCTTTCCAAGTCACAGCAGGCATACAGCCATACATACCAAGAGCACACATTTATTTATTTTTATTTTATTGTATTTTATTATTATTTCAGGTATTTCCTTTATTTTATGCACACTGGTGGTAATGGTTTCAACAGTCTGTGACATCTGAAAAACAAAATATTTACACAATAATATGACCAATGTCACCCATTTACCTGCAGCTCCTGTGGAGAGAATGGTATTTATAATCAATAAGTGACTGCTACTGTAATATTTTGGCAGGCATGGGGATATAACGCAATAGCAGTGCCTGCAGGGGACATGTGCATCACATGTAGTAATTGACTGCAGCTACCTTTCCATGACACACCAGGCATACAGCCATACCAAGAATACACATTTTATTTATTTTATGTTAAAATATTTTATTATTATTGCACACATTTCCTTTATTTTATGTATTAATAGCACATTTGTGGTAATGATTTTAACAGTCTGTGAAATCTGAATAAACAATTATTTACAAATAATGTAGGCTACCTCACCCATGTACCAGTAGTTCCTGTGGAGAGAATATCTGTCATCATAATATATCTGAATCAGTAGTATTTATTAGTACATAGCACTGGATTCGAACCCTGGTCTGTGTGTGTAAAAATGTACTCCATACACAGCATTTAACAAACTGAGATACTGAGTCACTGCTGAAATCTGACTGACTGATATTTACCTAGAGCTCACCTGGAAACAAAATATGACCTGGTAGTAGTACTATAGTGTTATAGTACACTGCAGAGACATTTGAACACACATGCATGTAATGCAATTATGACAGAGATACTAGGTAACTTATACATTACTAAATAAAATACAGGTGTACAAAATATATTGTTACTGGGTTGAAATGCCAGCTCTAATTCCACAAGTATTGCACAACAGTTTATTACAGATACCTTCATGCAGTGACTGGAATAGTTTTGAGTTTTTCTTGCATAACAGTTGGCATTATGCAGCTATAATTCCACAGTCATTGCATATAAATGCTTTGTACATAAATGGTTCCTGCTCTACACTTTTTCTGTCTTATTTGACTATAGATAGCATACTACAGCTGTACTCACCACACTCACAGCACATCCTGGCCAGGTGTCCTGCATACATTCCGAAGTTGCAAGCTCTCACCTCTGCAGCTGTTGGGAGAGGAACACACCATTATGCATACCAGTTTATCAGACATTTAAAATTAAATATTGGTGAACACAAAGGTAAACATGCTTACACATATGTGGAAAATTGCCCGCCCAGAATTCTTGGACCAAAGCATCCAAGACAGCCCCATTCCTTCTTATCAGGTCATCATGGTGGTGATGACACTGCTCACCTTACGAGTTGCACTGGTGGGATCCCTTACCAGCCAGTCCCTGGCCTCTGCTTTGTACTCTGCGCCCCAGTAACCTCCCTGTATGAGCCAGCTTTCATGGTTTTTGACTAGGAGTCTGACCTTGACTCTGGACTCTTCAGTGCCCCACCGCTGTGCCCAAAAGTGCAAGCCCTCTCCCACACCTGCCATTGTATCCTTCAGAGACAGAACTCCAATGGATTTTTGTGTATTCCCTTCTATTGGGTTTAATATAGCCCTTTTTCCTGGCTTACATGCTATTGGGCAATATTTAAAAATGCAGTCCATTGCTTAGCACTGTACAAACCAGCTCAGCTGAGCAGTGCTTAAACTGGTACTGCTTACCAATGCTTAGCAGTGCACAAACCAACTAAGCAGAGCCAAGCGGTGCCACGCACTGCCAAGTGGTGCTTAAACAGAGATTGTTTAAGCAGTGCTTATTATGGTTTAGCAACACTTAGCAGAGCTTATCTGAGCGCAGCAGATCATGATTTAAAAACAACTGGCATAATTTATCTTGTAAAAATAATTGCTTAATTTCCCTTCAATGTATTCAAACCCTACACCTACTGCATAGGAGGCCTTCACTCTATCAACTTGGCTGCCTGGATATGTAGAATGCTGCTATACTTTTACATATACCTCTCAGATATGCTTAAGCACTGCTGAGCATTGTGCCATGCAGTGGAAACCTGCTCAGCTATGCTTAAACTTGACTTTTGAATTCATAATTAAATGCATCCGTTTTCTATTTTTAGATGTCTGACACATGTCAATTGGTGTTCCCCGTGCCACACAAACATAAAATAAATAAATAAATAAATAAATACAATTTAATAGATATGATACACTGATATACTGCACTTTGACAGTGCAGGTGGTGTGTTACTCATCTGCGGACACAGTAACACACTCCCTACACTGATTCAATAACTGCGTTTCACGTCTCTTCCTCAGCAAAGCACCATCAATAATATACATGGCATGCTACCAAGGGGGAACCACATACATGGCCATGGTACCTTCTATGCAGGCTGTATACTATGCCTACACAGATTTTATTAAATCTGGGGGTAAATATATTTACTAATAAACAGTAAAAGACCATGAAAATAATAAATATCTATTTACAATAAACATCAAAGTTACAATCACAGGAAATATTAAAAATAACACAGATGGATAGATTCACACAGATGCAGAAAAACAGTACTTAACTAATATTTTTCTGACTGATCTAAAGAATTGTGATCTCCTAGTTCACTTATTAGAGAAAGGCAAGATGATGTGGGTGAGTGGTCCTTCTTTTGTCAGGTTTCACAAACAGACTGCCCTGAGACTTCTGTCTCATCTATTATTAAAACATTGTTTCAGTGCTGGATTACAGAATGACATCACATCCATCTGGTCATCTGACTTTTGGTTCTCAAGCTACCCCCTTTACTAGAAACTGAACCAGAATCTAGCACACATGTGTCATAATACACATAGAGCTTTGCTAAGATGTGTTACAGCATCTGGAATTTATGTAACCATTTCAAAAACTCCTACCCTTCTAGAGTAGCAATTAGTTCACCCCTAAGGACAATACAGTAGGATTTCTAGTCCTGGTTTTCACTGACATTTTGTCTCAGGCTGCAATCAGAACTGTAAGATACAATCTTTATGGCCTAAACCAGGTAATTTAATTTCAGACCATTTTTCAAAGTTAGCTGGACTGAGCTTGGAGACAAAGCCAGAGAGGCAAGATTATGTTGGTTTGGACATGTGCTGAGAAGGGATGCGGAGTATATTGGGAAAAAGATGCTGAGGATGAAGCTACCAGGTAACAGGAAAAGAGGAAGGCCTAAGATAAGGTTTATGGATGTGGTGAGAGAGGACATGCAGGTGGTTGGTGTGACAGAGCAAGATGCAGAGGACAGGAAGAAATGGAAACAGGTGATCCGCTGTGGTGACCCCTAAAGGGAACAGCCAAAAGAAGATGATGAGCTGGACTGAGCTTAACCTCTTCTCTTCCAGTATTCTCTGTTACAATATATTAATTTCAACAGTTACAATACAGTCTGACATACAGGTGTATTTCTTTTCTGTCCAGCAGGACCCACTGTTGGTGCATTTTTAACACACACAGCTTTACAAATACATTTTCAACACAAGCACCTGTACAAATCAGTTTGATATACAAATTACGTATAATTCTTTACAAAACTCCAGCTCTATACATCCACTGCCTTACTTCTCCTGGCATAGCTGGCAATACTTGACATCATCACAATTCCCTTCAGCAAAAACAATGTCCCTTCACACTGTCATATCAATAACAATACCATAAGTAGCCACAAAGTGGTAAGGGATCTGGGATCACAAGTAGACTGCGTACTTAACTTCAACCACCATGTGTCTACTGGAGTAAGGAAGTCTTTCTACATAGCACACTTAATTAGTAAAGGCATCACCTTGAGAGCAAAGGAGGTTACAACCCCTCTATACTTGGCACTAATCTGACCCATAATTGAGTATAACACCCCATTCAGCACGTACCCTATAAAGCACCTGCAGCAATTGCAGAGACCTCAGAGGTTTCCAACAAAGAAGATCAAGGGACTCCAGCACATGCTGTGCATAGAGTGACTAAAATCCATGTCACTATACTCTGCATCATATAGACTTCTTAGGGGAGACATCTGTTGTAGGAGACATGTGACTTGTTTTTTTTTTTTGTTTTTTGATTGCTCAATTTATATTTTATGTATTGAAGCACTTTCATTGATGTTTTATGGTCTGAAAGTGCAGCTATCAGCCATGAAAGCACTTACCTTCTTTTTTTGGCTTTTATTGTTTTTATATTAAAAGTTTTGCACATTCCAGCCATGGTGGTGGAGTTTGTTTTGTATTGTTCACATTGTGCTTTTGTACTCTCTCGACCTCTGCTTGCTGTTCAGTGATATTTGGTAGTAAAACTTTCTAACTATATTAACAGGTACACATTTGTTATTCAAAAAGATCACAAGATTTTCATTTTTATATCCCAGGTGTTATTTCCAGAAATTCTTTCCTGGATAATACTGTTGAACTAAAACAATGAGTAACAAGGTCACACAGAAAAAACAATCAGCAAAAACTATATGGCAGATCTGAATGCCCAAGAGTTTTTTTATTTTTTAAGTCTGTTATGAACTACTTCAGGTCAATAAAGCCAAACTCCACTAGCTGTGGAGATGAACATTTCAGCCTTGTTATGGCCTCATCAGCACAACATAAGTGAACTGTTTGGCTAATATTTGGAAACACAAGGTTATCATACCCAGCTGATGTACACAATCATTGGGGTGTCTGCAAAATATCCTAACAACTAAAACAGTGACTAACAAGGTCACAGAGAAAAAGCAATCAGTACAAATCAGAAGAAAAACCCAGCCAAGCTAGATTTTCCACTGTGTGATTCCTTAAAACCTCTTGTATTACAGGTAACATGGGATACATGCAAATGATCCCTTAAGGACATCAGGTATTTCAACTATATGGCAGTTCTGAATGCCCATGACTTTTTTCCTTTTTAAGTCTCTTATGGAATAATTCAGGCAAACAAAGCCAAATCCCACTAGCTGTGGAGATACATGTTTCAGACTTCTTATGGCCTCATCAGCACATCATAAGTGAATCATTTGTCTTAATGTTTGGAAACACAGTGTTGTTGCACCCAGCTGATGTCCATAATCATTAGGATGTCTGCAAAATATCCCAACTGACTAAAACAATGAGTTACAAGGTTACACAGGAAAAACAATCAGTAAAAGCTAAAAGAAAAACCCAGCCAAGCTACATATTTCACTGTGTTATTCCTTAAAACCTCTTGCATTAGAGGGAACATGGGATACACCAGTTTTGTATAGAAATCAAGTTATTTTGAGTTGGTGACTTGCCACCACTTAGAATGATTTTTTTTTTGCATTTTCCCATGGGCATTTTCAGATTAAGCACCACTCATTTTCCAAGTAATGATATGATGAACAACTTTCTTGCTTGCAGTAATTTGTGATCCTCGCTTTTGAAGTGATTGACAGCTGCTTGTCAAGAAACTTTTTCTGCCTTTCTGACCATTTTGCAATAAAAGTAGAACATAAAAATAAATGAAACCTCACTACTTTTATAAATAATTATATTTGGAACAACTTTGGTACTTACTGTCTATTGATATTAAGTTAAATCCAGCCATATTTATATTTTGATGAGATAGTATTTGTTTGGATATTATCTAAAACAGTAATCCACCAAATAGTTGCAATTTATTCTACATCTGTAGTAGTTATATTTTGAACTAATATATTCTTCAGTACCCTTTTGAACTCTTCCTTTCTATAGCCTAAATTGCTAAAACTTAAATTAGAAATAATACATATTACTACTAAAACCCTACAACTCAAGGACACTAATGTTCCCAAATTGTCTACCTGTATAGAAAAATTACTCATACTACACTACTATCAAACTATGTGCAATAAATCATTAAGATAGAAAAGAGTTACTGTAACTAACAAATAACTAATGTAATAATAACTATAAGTTAAAGATTGAAAGTTAATTAATTAATTACTACTATTATGTGATGAAAAATGCATTCCATTTTAAGCCATATTTCCCCTATTAAATATATAGAACTGATAATCTAGTTGAGTAAGTCACCATGTAACAAATACAATACATATATATATTTAGCTGATTTTGAAGTCAGAATATATATCAATTCATTATTTGATTTCTTATGAATTATTAATAAGCTGGTGTTAAGTCATCATATAAAAAAATGAATCCTTAAAATCATGTTGAAGCCACCTATTATGTTATTATAGCGAATAACATTTGTTTTAATTCCTAATAATATAATACCTGTCAGTATAAATTCGGCTTGCAGAATTAAATATTCTAAATCATGCTTTCCTTTTCTCCTACATTATCTTTTCATTTACTTTTTCTAGTTTATTCACTCCCCTTTCTTGCCTTCCCTATATATGCAACTTATTATTAGCAATAATTTATTCATTGTATATATTGTCATAAATTTAAATATAATTACATTAAAGCATGTTAATAATTCTAAGTACATTTTATGTACATATGACATATATTGTACATAATTATCTTCTCAAGAAGCTTAATTTAAAAATCCAACTGCAAAAAATTCTAACAATTCTAAGCTATTGCACAATGAGTATATTCAATCATTTGATTAAACAATAGAGCAGTTAAAAACTTTGCATCAGAGAGTTCATTAATAGTTCTGCCACCTTGCCCTTTCAATTTTAAAAACAATTGTAGTGACTAATGATTATGTCCTACCTACTATAACAAAGCAGTCACATATTTATACCTACATACATATATTTATTAGCTAAAGAAAATATGATGATAACTTTAGTAGATGTTATTATATGTATATTTGTATGCATCTTTACTACCAGTAGTGTTATACATGTACAATCCATGCATGCATCAACATCAGTGTCATACATCCAAGATACATACATTAACCAGATAAGGGAGAAAAGGATTTTACTTGTTGAGTATATATGCATGTAGATGTGAACTATATATGTAGATAACATACAGATTACGATATTTTATATAAATTAACTGTTACTAGTGACACTCTTCTTTGTATATTTTATTTTATAACTAATAATCCAACTATTTAACATTACAATCATATAAATACACTGTATATATACTAACTTATATAAACCTACCATATCATGCACATTTATATACATTATTTAGTAAATCTGTCACAGCAAATATAAAACTATCTAAACTAACTTATATATTAGCTGCACAAATACATTAGTGATGATCACTAGATTTTGTAGCACCAAATGGAGATATACAGCATATTAGACACTTTATAATTATGGCAAATAAACCATATATATTTTCATCAGTACTATATATATTGATGACATTTATACAATATATGAATAATACCATTCTATATACATATAAGGTGCACTAACTTATGATATATGATTACTACTGGGATAAAAATATTTCATCATGGATATATGTTTCCTATGTAGTAAAGTTGTAGAATGTAGTTGAGCATACAAACCATAATTGTACAACAGATTGCATCAAACATAAATATAGTATATATAATTATAGGGTTGATGTGCACATTATAACCCACATATCCATAAACTATTCTTATGACTCATTGAAAACTCATTGAAAACTTGCACTATAAGATATAGTAAAGTAGCAATAACAAATTTATGACATCAAACTTTTTCCATAAGTTAGCATTACTATACCATAGTATGTTGTGACTAGTTTTCTTTTTCTTCATAAATATTCAGTAAACACCCATACTATTGCGTATTCAATTTTACTACATCTACTATACCTCTATGTAATATACAATAATCTTCTATATAAAAATCTCTATAACTTGCATTGCATTGAAATATATATTTTACATTAGAAATAACAGTTATCTGAAAGCTCCTTCTGAACTAAGATACAATTTTATAACTGTAATTCCAACTAAGAGAACAATTTAAAAGCTCAAGTTGTTAAACTGGTTGCATTAAACTGATCCACTTATTTAAAAATGTTAGTAAAGCATCTAAATTAAATAAAGTTATCAGTAAGCTAATTAATATTGTACTCTTTTTTTCATATAAATTGTGTCTATAACTTTGATCATGAATGGTTACCCTTTGTAGTAGCAGTTCTTGTATTTCCTTATTCCTTGTTCATGGTTACATCAGCATTAACTTCATGAACTCACAAATACCTGTATTGGCAGATAATTCACATGGAGTAGGCGAGAATCCAGAGAGGTTTAAATGTAAGTAATTATTTTACCAATGAATTCTTCCTTCATCTTGAGCTCCAATTTAAATCACAGTCTCATCAGACTTAACAGCCCATTAAGAGAAAGCAAAAATAAAATAAAAAATAAAATGTCAAAGCTGATAACACTTGATTAGCACTTCTCTCTACTGTCCACTTATTACTGAAATGTCAATAAATACTTATTACTGAAATGTCAATAAATAACATTGCTCAACTTGTCATGTAATTTGTACGCAAAATCAACTTTCTACTTATTTTTAGAGAAAATAACAATGTATAGAATGGCAATGCAAAAATAAGTTTTAAAAATAAAATTGGAATTGCATTTCTTCCCTTTCCTCCCAAACATGTCTCTTAACTTTAAAAATACATTTTAAATTGGATACAGTTTAGAAAATGATTATTAAACTAAAAGCAAAATATGTTATAGATTTAATTAATAATACTCACTTAATATACAGTGCTTACTTGACAATGCTTTTTCCCCCTTAAGCATTATATAAGCTTTCTAACCACATTAAAAGTACTTACATTAGCCTTTGAAGTGCATAGACCTTTAAGATGATCTGTTTTCTTAATAAACAAGCTTACTATTAAATAACTTCACAAATGATCTTACACGAGAGATCATTTACCTTTAAGCTTTTTTAATTTATTGGTCATTTACCAAATATTTATTCCACTCTGCCTCTTAAGGGTTGTCATACTTCAGTCCATTTGTTCTGTAAAGTTATGAAGAAATGTAGATGCCTCTTGTAATGTATCAAACACTCTGGATCCTTTAGGAACACCATTTCTTATCTTTGTAGGAAAGAAAATGTTAGCTTTGATATAGATCATGTTCTTCTTTAGCTCAGTAATTAAAGTTAATCATTTTTTCTTTTATTTATTACCTAAGTGGAACAGTCATTATCAAATCTGATTTGAGTTCTCCTAGTTTGATAGGTGGCTTAGACCATATTGCTTTTAGTATTTGATCTTTTTCCATACTGAACATACATTTTACAATTACTGAATGAGGAGATACTTTTTCTTTATTTGATAGTGTAACCAAAGATCTATGCACTCTCTCTATCCCAAAAGATAAAGTTTCTAGTAGATTCAAGAGTTTATGCAACTAAGTTGTCAAAAAGTTTATAATATTGGCTCCTTCGTATTTTCTGGTATTCCATATATGATTATGCAATTTCTCCTCAGTCTGTTTTCCAAATCATCTATTTTGTCTATGAGCCGATTATTTTGCTTTATGAGCAATTCAGTTTGGGACCCACCCTCAGCAATTCTCCCTTCATGGTAATGTAAGGCTTCTCACATATTATTGATGTGTATAACTTTTTGTTTTATTAAAGTTTCCAGGTGATCCATCATTTTTCTACATTCTGCTTTAAAATTCTCAATATTAGCATCACGTCTGTCCATTTTATTTGATACATCCTGCATACTTGCTATCTGTGGCTGTATTTCTTTTTTTAACAGAGGAATCCTGAGTACCATTTCTTGAATGACTTATCGTTAAGACTCTTCTTTCTTGAGGAAGTAAATGAAATTCTGACAGAAAAGTGATAACTTCCTAGGAAACTCAATTTGCATTTTATCTTTCTCTTTATTTGTGAATATAAATAAATATCAGGAATCTCTATTTTTTTATTTTTAACTTTTATTTATTTATTTATTTTTTATCAGACTAATAAAATCAGTTATAGAGCTATTTCTAGTTGCTGCTCTCAGTTAGCCATCTTGGCCATGCCCCCCTTGTAAGCAGATAATTTAAATAAAAATAATCATACGTATAAGTTAGCAAGGTATACATAAGTGGTATAAATCTCACTCATTTTGAGCAGTGGCGGCTCGTGGCATTGGACTGTAGGATTGCAGCCCCCCCCCCGCAGCTGTGCGAAGAAAAAAGAAAAGCACATTTTTTTAAATAAAATATTTTTTAAAACTAAGAAACCTGGCTGGCTTGGTATAAAAATGAGTCCGGCTGACTCGCAAAGTTCCGGAACTCGAACTGCGCATGCTCGCTGCTCTGCGAGTTCCGTTTTTTGTTTTTTCTTTTTCGTTGCCTGCTGGACTGTTTCTGACTGCTGTAAAGGCAGTCCAGACTATGGGGAATTCTGCATCAGACCACAAACGAAAAAACTGTTGAACCAAAAGAGCGTAACAACGAACAAGAACACTATGAGAGACTACTTCGTAAAATAAACAGACGTTTAATGACTCCAAATTAATGTTAGCGCTTTCGGCTAAATCAAATATTTAGCCTTCCTCAGACAAACAGCCATTCTGCATCAGTGTGTGATGCCCAGAACTCTGTATGGGAACCGCACATTAAAGTGGAAGGGGGGTGGACTGCCATGTCCGCAGGCACGTACCGTGACGTGAATGGCAGGGTGACTACTGATTGGTTCTCACTCTCTTTCTGAAAAGAGAGCGAGAAACAATCAGTATTATCAGGCAGTTTGCAGAACAAGACAGGTACTTTTGCCACTGGCTTTTGCTCTTGCTACCATACATACATGCAGGTACACTAGTGCCATTTCTGCCTACTAGCATATTAATCTATTTCACTGAGACTCACTCTATCTGTGGTGATGGCAGACTGGTCTGTGTGTGTGACTTTCTTCCCCCCTTTACTTATTTAATGTCTGCAGGAAATTACATTTGTTTTGCCCAGCTCTGCTCCAGTTCTCTCCTCAAGGTAAATGTAAATGGAAAGAAAAAACTGTGATGTGATTTACTTACAGGCTGCAGTTGCCAGTTGTGTATGTATTGTAAGCCTAATGAAACTGCTTAAAGTTGTGTATCGGCGATTTGGCAGGAGCATACTTTACTTATTTAACACAGGCAGTCAGGCAGGTTATGTTTGTTTAAACAGTGCTTACTTACTCTAACAGTCAGCAGGAGTGTGTTAATGGCCAGCTTCTCATTTTCTGTTTGTCTTATTTACTTTAATGGCAAAAGTGTGTGTGCGGACATTCAACTTCTCATTATTGTGTGTGTGTACTTGTAATCTACGTGCTAGCCTAGGACAAATCAGGTTTATTTATGTGCAACTGACTGTGCTGCTAATTCAAGGGTTTATGAGTTTAGTTGCTGCTAAATTGCTTAATAAATGAGTTTGTGTTTGGTTTTACGTATACTGACATAATTTTCACTGAGAACTTAAGATGTTTGATAGTAGTCCTCCTTAGTATACCTAAATGTCTGCGCTTACTTTAATGGAAAGTGCTAATGGCCAGCTTCTCCTTTACTGTTTGCTTTGCTTACTTTGACGGCAGGAGTGTGCGTGTGCCATGCAGCCACATTTTCATACTCTGTGCTTACTTTAACGGTAGGAATGTGCTAATGGCCAGCTTCATTTTTACTGTGTGCTTACTTTAATGGCAGGATTGTGCTACATTTGCTGTGTACAACAGATTCTTTAAATTTAATGGCTGGCTGCTGCAGGCAGGAGTCTGAGCTTTCATTTACTTATGCTTGCTTATTGGCTGCAGTTGTGTAATGTATCAGTAGGAGCAGCTTACATTACAAGCCAGTTTTGCATTTACTTATTGTGGTGGCTGTGTTTCTCATTTACTTATTGTGGTGGCTTTGCTGTGTGTGTGCACTAAGCAGATGTGGTCATTATTGTTGAACTACGTTAACTATTTTAGAAAACAAAAAATAAAACTGTTCCTCTCTTTGTGCTTAGGATTTTATTTATTATCTATTTTGTTGTCTGCATTCCAGTAATGTTGCTTATAAAGGACAGGACACTGATGAAGTCCAGCACATATTATGGCAGAAAGTAGGTCATGTGTCTGATAACTTAAATCAAATCCTCAGAACCTGCCTAAGAAACTCATGACTTTGGAGTGCTAAAGGCTATAGGGTGTAAATGCTTTTTCATTTAAAGAGGACCCCTCCCCCCAAGTTTTAAGATCTTAGATTCATGCATATAAATTAAGAAAGAATACGCCAGTTACAATGTTCATTACTTCACATACAGTTGACTTAGACTTTGATTTCCATTTTCTAGTAAATGCTTTTTGGCAACCACCAGAATTAAATGTAATAAGGCCTTGCTATGTCTAGGCAATTCAAAACCTGTATCCCAGCTCAAAAAAATATTTCCTTAGTTACAACCATTTACTTACCCAGTATTCCTGACAGATTACTCTATTGAGAATTTCTAAAGTCTGCCAGCTCATTACACTCACAAAACATATGTTCCCAATTACCTCTTATTCTTCCCCATTTTCCATTTAATTAAATCTAACCAGCTGATCAACACTGAGCTCAGCATTTTTAATGTATTGTCATAAATTATTATTGAATGGCATACTGAATGTTTAACTGTGCTGTCGGTTGCTCTTGTAAGTTTTTTTCTCTAGTTTGAGGGTGTGTTAAATAGGATCATAGGAGGTTATTAGGCTCATGCCCCTGGGGCCCTTACAAGCCTAGCCAAGAGTTTATCCCCAAAAAGAAACCTCATTCAGTACTTGTCGCCACTGTCAATGAGAGATACTGATGGAAGTTGGAAAGCAATGTACATGACTGTTAAGTGACATAAGAGAAATCATTAAAGACTGAAGTTAGAAAGTAATGACAGACATTTGAGTTTCAGACTTCATATACCCTTCAGAAAACTCATGCTAATGCAAAACCTGTTATTCTATCAACTTTCTAAGTTTGTAAGAAGAGAAATATTTAAAAACTGTCCCTATTTTTGGTCCTTTGTCCCACTTTTATATATAGTTTTGTCCAGATTTTTTGCTCTAAGAGGTTGAGAGGTATACTGCAAGATGTATATTGTTGAATCTGACCTAGGCTAAAATCTGCTCATCGTAAGTAACCTTAAATAAATGCGCACAAGCCTGAGAAATGTTTTATGCTGGCTGATGCAGCTTGAAATACACAGAAGGTGTAACTGGGCTAGGTATACGTACAAACATACAGAATGAAACTCTGTGTACTGTAGACTGCAGTGTGAAAGCATATGTGTGCATTTCATAGGTTCATAGGCTCATACTAGGCTATCTGCCCTAGGGCATTTATAAGCCTAGCCAGAATGTGTTTGGCTTTCGCCACCCATTTTAAATTAATTTTGCTATGCCCTTTTTTTGAGGTTAGTATACTGTGCCTCTGTCTAACAGTGACACAGAAGTCATACCCGGGGTAAACCTCCGATCTCCCATCCACTCATCAAGATTCCTCTTGAAGAGAGTCAATGAGGGACTCTGCCTAACCTGGACTGGGATTTTATTCCAGAGTGAAGGGAGCCTCTGGGTTATGAATCTGTCCCTTCAGCATGTCCTATTTATTTCAGTGCTGAGGTTCAGGTCTCTCGAGCGTGTAGCGCGATAGGATTTGGATTTTCTGAGGTGCAGCATGTCCATTAATTTTGGGTTGGACATGGCTTTATACGTCAGGCACAGATCACCTCTGAACAGGCGATATGCCACTGAGTAGAGCTGGAGTTTCTTTAACCGGGCAGCATATGGCATCTGTTTGAGCCCTTTGATCCTCTTGGTGAGATACTTTTGGGGTCTTTCCAGTTGCTGCAGGTGTCTGGTAAGGTACATCCCAAAAGGGGCATTGTACTCAATTATGGGCCTGATGAGGGATGAGTAAAGAGGCACGATGACCTCCCCTGATCTAGATGTGAATCCCTTCATGATTAGGTGGGCTATATAAAATGTTTATCTAACCACTTTGGCCACGTGGTTGTCAAATGAGAGATTGCTATCAACTTGGGTCCCCAGGTCCCTAATTGCTTCTTCTGTACTTAATGGTTTACCACCTATGTGGTAATTTGTGGGCACTTTGTTTTTGCCAAAGGGGATGACTATACACTTTTTGGCGTTTAGCTTGAGGCCATGGCTCTGGCACCAGTTGTCTGTTTCTATGAGGCCCTTTTGGAGGATGCTTGTGTCGGCTGGAGAGTCGATTATGGCGCCCAGTTTGCAGTCATCTGCGAACTTGGTCAGCCACAGTCCTTCCGTGTTGGCCTGTACCTCCGAGAAATATATACTGAACAAGAGAGGTCCCAGGACTGAGCCTTGTGGGACGCCACTTGTAACTGGTTTGGAGTCTGACATGGCTCCAGCAATTCTAACCATGTGGGTTCTGTCCTTGAGCCAGTTTGCAACCCATCTAGTGACATAGGGGTTTATATTTAAGCTGGTGAGCTTATCTATAATGCCGAGTGGGGTATTGTATCGAAGGCTTTTGCGAGGTCCAGGTAGGCTGTGTGGACCACCTTCCCTCGTCAATGGCGTTGGTGACTGTTTCAAAGAAATCAACCAGGTTTAAGAGGCAGGATCTGCCCTTAACAAAGCCGAACTGGGTAGGATCCAGTGTCTGTAGGTCCCCAATATCTTTATTTATGAGGTCCATGATGATCCTTTCCATAGCTTTGCAGACCAAGCTAGTCAGGCTTATGGGCGATAGTTTCCAGGATCCGTTGAGGCACCACCTTTGTGGAGAGGGATCACAGTTGCTGCACGCCACTCTTTGGGTACATATCCTGTAGTAAGGCTGAGATTGAACAGTAGTTTTATGTTTGGGTTGAGCTCTTCTTGGAGTTCATGTAGGGCAGCCCGGGACACCGTCTGGTCCCATTGATGCTGTGTTTTTTGCTTTGGAGAGGGAGGCTCTTACCTGAGCATCCGAGATGTCAGGGGGGCAGCACTCTGCTGGAATAGATATTTGCCCTTTTGGTGGGGAGGGGGGGGGGGAGAAGTTTGCGCTGAACCTGTCAGCTAGGATGTTGGCAATGTCTGTGGGTTTGGTGTATTTTTTGTCATTTTGGACTAATTCTGAGCATATCTGGGAATTATCACCCAGGTTCCTAACATAACTAAAGAAAGCCTTGTGATTATCCTTAGTATCCTGTGCAATTTTTCTCTCGAAGCTGGCCTTAGACGATTTTATGAGTGCCCGTAGTTTTTTGCTAATACTGATCAGAGATGCCTTCCCTTTTTGGAATTTTGCTCTATCATTTAGTAGCTTCCTCCTTCTATTGTATAGCTTGTTTATGGCTGGGGTCCACCAGACAGGACGTCTGCCTTTGGAGGATTGGGTCTTGGTTTTATTTGGGATCGCATGATCCATGCATTCCTGAAGGTGTTCATAGAATGCGTTTATAAAGGATTCTGCGGTCTGGGTCGTATTTTCCACAGGCCCGAGGGCTTTGAAGGATTCCTAAGTAAAAGAATGGCAATGTGGATTTTTTACTCCTTTTACCTTAGCAGAGATGCTTGTTATCTCAGTATACTGTTATGTATGTTATTGTTATGTATCTATATCTTTGTTAGCTGGATCTTTTCTCCCCAGGCCTCATTGAAAAAGGGTTTTATTGCTCAGTCGGATTTTCTCAGTAATCAAATGCAATAAATTAAATTTCCATATAGCACCTACCTACACTATATGTTGTCGCAGCTTACTCATGTCTTGGAGAGGAATAAAAATGCTAAACAGACCTAGAGCTAGGTAGGAATCTTAAAACTGTCCAATGGAAAGGAAGGGCAAACTACAATGTATAGCTGACTATGCTATACTGTAAGTAGGCAATATGAGACAGAGAATAGTTGGAGTTTTTTGAGTCTGTCCATATAGGACAAGTTATTAAGGCCTTGAATCCTCTTTGTGAGGCTCTCTAGTTTTATCTTCTGCCTGCTCCTTTTGCACTGCCTTCTCAGTTCTTCAAGAAACAGCTTCTTCATCAAGGATAATTGTAAACTGTTTTATTGATGCTTAACCCCATCTGTACTGGTTAGCAGTAGCACTGAATATTAAGCTAGTCCCAGTAATGCTGGCATAACAAGGAATATGTGTCCATTTTAGATAATGATGAGCCAGTTAAGTGATATCATCTTGAAAGTTAGTCATCCACAGTATTTGTATGCCAGTGTGGCGAGATTAGGTTGGTCTGGACATGTGCTGAGAAAGGGATACTGGGTATATTGGGAAAAGTATGATAAGGATGAAGCTGCCAGGTAAGAAAAAAAGAGGAAGGCCTAAGATAAGGTTTATGGATGTGCTGAGAGAGGACATGCAGGTGGTTAATGTAACAGAACAAGATGCAGAGGACAGGAAGAAATTGGAAACTTATCCGCTGTGGCAACCCCTAATGGGAACAGATGAAAGAGAAGACTACAAGCACTTATTTGGAACCAGGTGGGGTCACATGAATATTGTTTGCTTGGGAAACTTTAAAACTGTCCCTTTTGAGCCTCGATGAAAAAGGGGGGGGGGTCCCGTATGCCCCAATGTGTTCCAGACCAGACCACAGCTTCTCATCAGGTGCAGAAACAGAGTATGAAGTACTGTTTGCAGTATACCGCAGAGGTACGTCTTCAACCTGTATAAACATGTAACAATGTGTGCTATGTAGAGTATTTAGCATGTGCCATAGTGACTTGAACATTTATTTCATAGCTCCACCTCTTTTTAGTTGGCCACACCACATCACATTGGCCCCCAGCCATTCAGCTGTCTCCTGCAGCCCCCCATTGATTTGAAGTCACCAGCCTCCACTGATTTTGAGTAGGCCTCACAGAGGAAATATAAGCAGACAGAGTCATGAGCCTGAAGAACAGATAATAGAATTCCTCATGTTGTCTGTTATAAAGTGGATGAGGGACGTAGCTTGGTGTACATCACCAAGCTCTATGTCACTTTCTGCTGCAGTACAGATTTTACAGTGGACATATTTGCACTACAGACAACCTCTCTGAGGCCCATGAATATAAATAGAAAGCAGGGCTATGCTTGGCATAGTAGGATACTCATTTGCATTTCTGTTACAAATTAAAAAGTAAGTTATCTACAAGATGGTGGCATTTTCATTTGTATTTCACAGTGTCATAGTGAGCTGCCTCATGCAACTTGGGGTAGAGCTTCTAGGTCAGTCTGAGTGGTAAAAATCTTTAAGAAGTATGACATTTTCATCAATTTGTATGTAACACTGTTAGACTGTGATTTGGTCTATTGCAGTCATCTTTATGAATCTCGAGAATTCCCACTTGTTTGTTTCAAAATTGAAATGTTTTAGGACTTTCTTTGTCAGTCTGTAGTCATTTAAAATGTATGTCTGAATGAAATACTATTTAGTTTGTAGAAGTTTTTTATGCCAAATAACAGTATGGTTATAGCATTTCTTTATCTTTTTAGGTTCATAGGTTCATAGGTAGGTACTAGGCTATTGGCCCTAGAGCCGATATAAGCCTAGCCAAACGTTACCCTGGCTTTTGCCACCCAAGAAAATTATTTTCCTGTGCCCCTGTCAAGCAGAGTCACAGAAGTGATCGCCGGGGTGAATTTCCTATCTCCCATCCAATCATCAAGTTTTTTCTTGAAGAGTGCTAATGAGGAGCTTTGTTTGATATAGACAGGTAGCTTATTCCAGAGTATGGGAAGTCTCTGGGACAGGAATCTATCCCTCCAGCATGTTCTGTTTTGGCTTTAAAGTTATTTGAATTTGAAAAGTGTTGCTCATGGTTTCATTTCTGTTAGAGAAGTTGACTTGTTTGTTTTTTTATGTTTTGTTTGACATGAAACTGGTTGCAATGTGACCATCTGTCAGTGGAGAGGCAGCAGGTGCTTCTGTGTCACCAATCAGTGAGAAGTTGATGTATTGTTGAGCAGTTGCATGACTCTCTGCAAAGCTAACATGAAAATAAGTGAAATACTGTTAGTATAATATACAATGAAGGTCTTACAGACAAGGCAGTTTGTCTCACTCCATTTGCTGGGGTTAAAGGAGATTGAATTCATTTAGTTAAAGCAGTCTTTTCCTCACAGAAATGGTCACTTTGACAGACAGAATTGCAATGAAAAACTAGCACTTTTGTCTGGTGGCACTGGGTGCTTTCACTTAGTTCATGAATCATTTTTATGTCATGATATCAGTATGTATATAAAATAATTTTATTAACAGTGGATTCATAATGGTAAGATAAATTTTGATATGGATGTTTGCCTCATGGTCTTCTTGCCAGTGCAGGTGGTTATTTATCATCTTCCACATTCACATTAAACTGAGACGTCTGTTGAATTAAAAACAAAAAGTTAAAGTAACTATTTCTTAGGTGGTGGTCTTGTTTGGTCAATTTGGTGTTTCATCCTTGGAAGGGCAGTTGCTTTGGTACTGCTACCATGGTAGCTTGCTTTCATCTGGTCCCTTCCCACATTGCAACTATTTCATTGAGCAGTTTTCCACATCCGCTCAGAACTGGAGTGGATTGGAAGGCCTGGATGTGTTGGTCCCGTTTGTTAGGACTTGAGCAGTGCTGACAGCCAGTTCTGTTGATCATTTGCTCCTTTTAGCAGTGTTTTTTATTTAATTCCCCTGTCAGTCCAGAAAAATATTGTAGGGCAGTATTTAAATAATAAAATTGATATTAAGAAGGGGGGAGGGTGGATTGGCTTGGTACTTGCGTTTTTGCATGTACCATTGGATGGTTCATTGCAGCAGTGGACTTGGATGCTGTGTTTTTTTCCTTTCATTCACTTTCAGTTGTGGCTTTGGTCATTCACAGGTTTCCCCCTGTTCCTCCTTGGCCAGATCAGTTGCTAGTATCACTTCTGGTCCATTTTATCCAAGGTTATTGTTAATCATGGACTATTGTTGCATTTATTCCCTGCTTCCTTTAATTTATTATACTTCCTTCATAAATATTAGGCCATATAAAAACAAAGATGATCATGGTTAGAATACAACACACTGAAAATAATATTTGTCCAGGCACGCACAGCTGTCAATGAATCAAGGCAAATTTCAACAGAATCAGGGACAAATTCAGAAATAATCAGAGACATTTTAGAATATGAGTTAATATGCAATTTCTAAAGCAAAACAAATCTATAACTTTGATTATTATCATCATTTATTAAAGGCAATTCACCACTTTTCTCCAAAAGTCACCAGTTTAGAATGGATTAAGAGCATACAAGCTAAAATTTGAGTCAAAACAAGGATGTCCCTTGAAAATTAGGAATAGTTTAAAGTTATACAATAAAGTTCACAATTCTCTGCACCAGTTTATATCAAGCATACTTCCACATAGTTGCCCACCTCCTCACATTACACAAAATGTATTCAAAAATCCATTCTAAGTTAAGTAATCACTACCAAAGGAAACATTTACATTTCAAGGCAGCATCCCCCTTAAACTTACATTACGTATATATGTAAATATCAGGTTTCAGATAATTATTTATTGTTGGTAATTAAATCAGTGAAATTGTCATCAGCCTTAGATGGCACAAGTACAAGATTCAACTCCCTGCTAGAACTTTATTAATACACTTTCACTATTTACTAAATATACATAAATAACTGCATATTCAAATTTGAAAAGAGACCACTGAATTTTTCCCACTCTCCCACCGGGTTACTGTTGTGTTCTTAAACACCACTGTCTTCCTAGTTGTCTGACCCTTATGTTAATTTGACCAGATATCTCACTTCCTTTCTACTTTTACTGGCTGGTGTGAGTAAACACAAAATTATCATTTTGTGAAATCACTCCCCTTCAACTATTTAAATTTATTGGCCATCCTATTGTATTCCAAAGTACCAGAATACAAAAGTGACTACCCCCTTTCAATCTATCTTGCTTTTTTAAAAATTGTGACTCTCCACTAAAACTTAACTTTTTAGACAGGTAAAACTTAAGTTGCCTACTTTCAAATCTAACTCCTCTAGTGCACACTGCAGTGTTTAGGATAAACCATTTTTTCATCTTACCTTTAAGCATCTATTGCAAGACCACCAGTTATTGGAGATCTCACATTCTGCCTCTCAGTAGTCATCTTGGGGTTAGAGCTTCTGTTTTCTCCTGGTGAGAGAAGGAGTGCAATTACATTATTTCCTGGAGACTGCTGATCACCAGAAAGCTTAATAACTGCTTTATAGGTGACAGCTTGGAATCTGTGTTTATATTCTGATCCTGGTGAGAGTAGGAGCAGAGTGCATTGATTCCTGATTGTTTCTGGTTGGAGAGTGAGTGCCTGTGCTTAACGTACCTGACTGGTCTGGTTGCTATTCGTGGCATCTACCAGAAAAAGGCTACAAGCCTGCAGACCCTTGCGTCATCTGGGACAAGACTGTGGATCGCCAAACAGGCTGTGGCCTGCTTCTCTTCTTGGGATTGGTACTAAAACTTTGCTTCTCGTGAGAGAAGAAGCAAAGGAGTATTGTATCCCAATAGAATGAAGCTGTGCTGAGACCAACATTAGTAGTAGCCATTCATGCGACTCCCCTCTTTTCATCATTCTTGACAAGCTAATTCTTTATTTTTCAGTAAGTACTGCTTGATTTCTTTCTAACTTCAGAATATCTGCTTAAATACTTCATCCTTAAATTTTCAGGGTCTACGTATTAGTTTCCACTCAGGTGTTTGGCAGTGCTCTGTACAGACTCAGACACCTTGAGTGACATTTTTCCTGTCAAAGGACTATATCAGGAAACAGCTTGAGTACTTAGTAATAATGACCATCCCTCCTGGCATGTCTAAAGGTCAGTTCCCTGTGCTTTCTCCTATTAACCTGGTGAACTTGGTCATTCTGAGACAGTGTAGCAACTGCCTCATGTACACAGACAACCCTCACCTCTTACCTCCCAGCACTCATACTTGTGAGAGATACACTTATATATCCAAATTCATGCACTCTGAAGCCAAGACCGGAAAAGCTGGTCAAGAGGAGAAGGTAAACACCTGCACCACACCACATGCAACACATAGACCTCCAGAACTCCCACCATCACAGCTCTCACATAAAAACACAAAGCACACACCCACCTTCATGGAGGCTCTCAATAGAATTCTACCCAAACAGCAGAGACCTCCAAGGCAGAAATGCAAGCGACCACCACAACACAGCACAACACACAAGACACATAGCTCACCTACACAGTGTGCCCCTCAACCTAAGCCCCTAAGGCAAAAAAGCTTGCCCAATACACTAATCATAGGTGACTCAATAGTGAGGCACATTGATATCCTACTCATTAGGTTGAATAAGGAGAAGGTAACAGTCAGCTGTCTATCAGATGCCCGAAACTGACACATAACACATGCACTCAGATCACTCCACAAGTACAAGTATGACTCTGCCACTGTCCATGTGGGTGTGCATGACCTGAGATGCACATCCCTGGACTACATGAAAAGAGACAGGGAGGAGCTCTTGGATTTTGTGACAAAGGCAGGTATGACCTTAGTCCTGAGCAGCATCCTACCGTCGCCCAGAATGATACCACAGTACAAGCAGAAAATGATTGACTTCAACAACTGGCAAAGTTTTTGTTGTCATTCTAAGTGGATCCAGTATCTGTCTGCTTGGGATGACATGACTGACATACCTCGATGCTCTGCCAGAGATGGCCTGCATCTTTCACCTTTGGGTTTCTGGATACTGGCTAAGGCTCTTGCCACCCCTATAGTGCCTTTTTTAGGCGATGTTCCAAATACCAAATTACCACTGTAACAGCTATAAATAAATGCAATCTGAGGGTCATGCTGCTTAACACTACAAGTCTAAATCTCAAGATGCACTTGCTCGAAGCACTCCTCAAAATGGAGAACATCGACGTTTGTGCTGTAACGGAGACCTGGTTAAAAGCAGCAGAAAGCACCCCTGTGCTAGCAGGCTATAACTCATTCCACACCATTCGGCCCCAGAACATGGACCAAAGCTCCAAAGACAGTGGTGTTTCCATATTCATAAAGGATATGCACACCTCCAGATTAGTAGCCTAGCATAATGCATCTGAGATACTTCAGGTACAACTAACATTGGGTAAGATGGAGATTCAGGTCGTAGCCTGCTATAGGTCACCAACCATGTCCCAAGACTCTCACTCCACATTCCTAAGCACCCTGGAAACTATTAGGGTCCAACCCAACACTCTCATAATAGGTGACTTCAACTACCCCTCCATCAACTGGGAAAACTACTCATGCACCAATACACTGGCCCAACGCTTCCTGGAATTCATCATTTCCAATGCCCTGGACCAGCTCATTCTTACCCCAACTAGAGGAAGCAACATCCTTGACCAGGTTATTACTAACATGGGCAACCATTGCTCTCCACCAATAGTCAATTCCTCCCTGGTTAGATCTGATCACAAACTAATCACCATGGAAATCCACATCTCACCCCCCCCCCCCACACACACACAAAGGTAACCACCATGAAAAACTTCTCCAAAGCTGACTTTGGGCTCCTAAAAACAGAGGTGGCTAACTTCATGGTACCCATGTCAATGGAAAATCGATGCATGACTGCCAAATCATACACCAATGCACTGCACAAACACATACATAAATGCATGGAACTAGCCATACCCAACAGAACCAAGACACTCTCCTCCAAAAAAAGGAAACCAATCTGGTGGTCCCCTACCATTAATAAACTCTACAACAGAAGGAAGAAACTGTTGCACAAAAAGGTGAAGTCCCAAGACTGGAAAAATCCCATTATTAGCCTCAACCAAAAGCTGAGATCCCTCATCAAAACCTCTAAAGCCAGCTATGAAGGCAGAATTGCGGCAGGCACTAAAACAACCACAAAGCCTTCTATAGTTATATCATGAATCTCCACGGCAAGACCCAGGTTTGCTCTGAGTTACTGCACAGTGGTACTTCCTATACTGAGCCAACAGATATTGCTAACATATCTGCTGCCAGATTCAGTGCCAACTTTACCCCCCCAAAGGACCAATCACAATACCAGAGGAATGCCAGGCGCCCAGCATTACTGCAGCACAGGTTAAAGCTGCATTGTCCAATTCCAAAAATACAGCTTCCATGGGATCTGACACTATCCCTAGATGTGTTCTACATGAACTACAAAGGGAACTGGCACCACATCTGTGTGCCCTGTTCAATCACAGCCTCACCTCAGGCTTTGTCCCTACTGGATGGCGCACTGCTACAGTCATCCCTCTCCATAAAGGGGGAGTGACTACAGACCTTGAGAATCCCCATTAGCCTGATGAGTCTGATATGTAAGGCTATTGAGCGCATCATCATGGACCTAATTAACAAAGATATAGGGAATCTCCAAACTCTAGATCCCATGCAGTTTGGTTTTGTAAAAAGTAGATCATGCCTGCTCAACCTGGTTGACTTCTTTAAGTCAGTCACCATAGCTGTGGATGAGGGCAAGGCAGTTCATACAGCCTACCTCGATCTGGCCAAAGCCTTTGATATCATTCCCTACTCAGGAATTATAGATCACCTCACCAAATTAGGCATCAACCCCTATATCACTAGGTGGGTTGCAAATTGGCTCACAGATAGAACCCACATTGTGAAAGTAGCAGACTCCAAGTCAGACTGCCAATCAGTCATGAGTGTAGTCCCACAGGGATTGATCCTGGGTCCTCTTCTGTTTGGCATCAACTTCTCTGAAGTCCAGGCCAGCATGGAGGGACTCTGGCTCTCCAAGTTCACAGATGACTGCAAGCTGGGAGCCATTATTAACTCCCCAAGTGATGTAGACATCCTACAGAAAGGCCTCACTGAGACCAATGAGTGGTGTTGAAGCCATGGCCTTAAGTTTAATGCCTAAAAATGCGTCATCATCCCCTTTGGGAAAAACCCAGTTCTCGTGAATTACCACATTAATGGTAGTCCATTGAATACAGAAGGCGTCATAAGAGATCTGGGAACACAGGCTGACAGCAACCTCTCTTTCGACCACCACATTGCTACTGTGGTCAGAAAGTCCTTCTATGTGGCACATCTCATTACCAAGGGTTTTGCATCCAGGATGAAGGAGGTCATCATCTCTCTCTACTCTTCCCTCATTAGGCCAGTCATTCAGTATAATGCCCCATTTGGCATGTGCCTCACTAGACACATGCAACAGCTGGAAAGGCCACAAAAGTACCTCACAAAGAAGATCATAATCCTTAAACACATGTCCTACATGGACAGGCTCAAAAACTCCAGCTATTCTCTGTCTCATATTGTCTACTATGAGGTGATCTCTGCTTGACTTACAAAGCCATGTTAGACCCAGCTCTGTTAGAAATGCTACATCTAAAGAAGTCCCAGTCTCTCCTCACCACACACTCCAGAGACCTCAACCTCATTACCACAATCAACAGAACATGCTGGAGGGACAGGTTCATAACCCAGAGACTGCCCATGCTCTGGAATAGACTTCCCATATATGTCAAGCTGAGAACTTCACTGGCCCTCTTCAAGAGAAATCTTGATGAGTGTATGGGAAATAGAAAGTTCACCCTGGGGATCACTCCAGTGGCTCTACTTGATAAAGGCACTGGGAACTAATATCAGGTGGCATGATGCCATGGCACGTCTATGGGCTAGGCTTGTAAAGGCTCCTGGGCCATTAGTCTAGTATACACCTATGGACATATGAACCTATGAGATGGAGCCATATTTCAGAAGAGGCTAGATTGTTTTTGTAGAGTTCATGATGGGTGAGAAAGGACAGGCATAACAATGTTTGCAGCCAAATTTGAAGAGCCCCTTCACTCAACTAACTGAGCTAGATATTCCTGATGCATGTCTAGTACCCAAAAGGTCCAAAAGGAAAATCAGGAAGGAAGGAGTTCAGGATCCCAAGTTGAACGTTCATTATATTTCATCAGATATGGAAACATCAGGAGATACTATTAGACAAAGGGATATTCAGGTGGGGCAAATACAGGAATACTTGTTTGTTTTTATTTATGCACTTTGTGATGATGTGAGGTATTGCCAGCTATACCAGGAGAAGTAGGGCAGTGGATGTGTAAAATATGCCAACATAGCTAGCTGGAGTTTTGTAAAGAATTATATGTTATTTGTACATCAAACTGATTTGTACAAGTGCTTGTGTTGAAAATGTATTTGTAAACCTGCTTGTGTTAAAAATGTACCAACGGTTGGTCCTGCTGGACAGAAAAAAGAAACACGCCTGTATGTCAAACTTTTTTATAACTGTTAAAATTAATATTGTAACAGAGGATACTGGAAGAGAAGCGGTTAAGATCAGCCCCGGCTAACTTTTAGAAAAAATATCCTGAAATTATTAAATTACTTAATTTAGGCTATAAAGATTGTATCTCACAGGTCTCAATGCAGCCAGAGACAAAACGTCTGTATTGCCCTTGGAGTGAACTAATTGCTACCCTGGAAGGGTAGAAGTTTGAAATTGTTTTATGATTTGCAAACTGGCTCACAGATAGAACCCATGGTGTGAAAGTAGCTGACTCCAAATCAGACTGCTGACCAGTCACGAGTAGAGTCCCACAGGGTGCGGTCCTGGGTCCTCTCCTGTTTGGTATCTACTTCTCTGAAGTCCAGGCCAACATGAAGGGACTCTGGTTGACAAAGTTTGCAGATGATTGCAAGTTGGGAGCCATAATTAACTTCCCAAGTGATGTTGACATCCTACAGAAAGGTTTCACTGAGACCAACAACTGGTGTCAGAACCATGGCCTTAAGCTCAATGCCAAAAAATGTGTTGTCATCCCCTTTGGGAAAAACCCAGTTCCCATGAATTACCACATAGATAGTAGACCACTAAATACAGAAGGTGTCATAAGAGATCTGGGAACACAGATTGACACCAAATTCTCCTTTGACCACCACATTGCCTATGTGGTCAGAAAGTCCTTCTATGTGGCACATCTCATTACTAATGGTTTTGCATCCAGGAAGAAAGAGGTCATTGTCTCCCTTTACTCTTTCCTCATTAGGCCAGCCATCAAGTACAATGCCCCATATGGCATGTACCTCACTAGACACCTGCAACAACTGGAGAGAACGCAAAAGTTCCTCACAAAGAGGATCCTAGTCCTTAAACACTTGTCCTATACGGACAGACTCAAAAAACTCCAACTATTCTCTGTCTCACATCACCTACTTAGAGGTGATCTCTGCTTGACTTACAAAGCCATGTCTGACCCAGCTCTGTTAGAAATTATACATCTAAAGAAATCCCAATCCCTCCACACTACACACTCCAGAGATCTCATCCTCATTACCACAATCAACAGAACAAGCTGAAGGGGCAGGTTCATAACCCAGAGACTGCCCATGCTATGGAACAGACTTCCCATATATGTCAAGTGAAGCACCTCACTGGCCATCTTCAAGAGAAATCTTGATGAGTGGATGGGAAATAGAAAATTCACTCTGGGGATCACTCCAGTGGCTTTACTCAACAGAGGCACTGGGAACTTAGGTCGAGTGGCATGATGCAAGGGTAATTCTATGGGCTAGGCTTGTAAAGGCTCTAGGGCCATTTGCCTAGTACACACCTATGAACCTATGAATCTATGAACTTACAGAAGCTGCAACATCTTAGCAAAGCTCTGTCTGTGTGTATAGTAACACATATGTGCAACATTCTGGTTCAGTTTATAATAAAGGGGGTAGTATGGGAACCAGACGTCAGATGACCAGATGTGTGGGATGCCATTCTGTAATCCAGTATTAAACTGATGTTTTAATACCCACTTCCTTTTGCCTTGCTTTATTAAGTGAGCAGGGAACAATAATTCTTTAGATCAGTCAGGAAAATATAGTGAAAATAGTTAAGTATTATTTTTCTTTTTCTGTGTGAATCTATCCATCTGTGTTATTTTTAATGTTTCCTGTGATTGAAATTTTGGTGTTTATTGTAAACAGATATTTAGTATTTTCATGTTCTTTTAGTATTTATTACTAAATATTGTGGCTGGTCTTTTAGAGAATATTTTAACTTTTGAGAGTACTTATATTTATTTGTTGACACTGTGGCCACTCCTGAAAGCCTTACAGCATTGGACAAACACAACCATTTGTATTAATATTAATTTCCCTCAGTATAATTGGGTACCCTTGTAAGAGCCTTAGAGTAGTTGGCTTTGGTGTGTCCTGTGGCAGTAATAACCTTATAGTCTGGGCAAAGGGTAGCAGAGTGAATAAATCTATGACAGCCTTTCCCTGGTATGTGTGTGTGTGTGTGTGTGTGTGTGTGTGTGTGTGTGTCTATGCACATACAAGGGATACAGAGCACTGGTTTCACAGAGAGAGTGGTAGAGGACTTGGCTTGGACACTTGGCTGAGGACTCAACTCTATAGCTGTGTCAGTGGGGAGTCTTACTGGAGGACTAGAGTGAGAGTGAGAGAGAGAGAGAGAGAGAGAGAAATCCAGCCCCTGGACTGAGTGTTTTCCCTGTGTGCACTTAAAGGAAATTGTACTTGATGCAGAGAGCTGCATCTGGAAATACTGGGTGTATCTATTTTTGTTCCAAGTGAACATCCCTGACTGGTGTAAGTGATGAGGATTCAGGCTTCTTGATTACTAGCCCAGAATGGGGATGTCACTCACTTAATGAGGGGGATAGGTCTAGGCTAGGTCAAATTATGGACAATAGCAGTAATTACCTTTCAGACCAAGTTTAAGGGATGACAGGTGGGGTATAATTTTTAATGTAGAATCTACATATGTTTCTAATATTCCCTCATTCCTATTATTGCCAGTAGCTTTCTCTGACAAAGTGTCAACTTTAGCCTCAACAAACCATAAAAGTTTTAACATCAATAACAAAGGCAATCATTATAAAATTAATTTAATTAAAATGGCTCAGACATCATCACTCACATATCATAAGCAGATAAAGAAAAGATTTGGAAAAGATAGTATGTAGATATTTTGACCTTATTGATGCAGTGAGGGAGTCCAAAAAATAACAGACACTAAATTAAGGGGTTCCAAAGACTTAGTAGAAGCCCTTGTGGCATTGGGTAGACACTAAGTTAAGAATTTATAAATAAAATCCTGGGGGTAATTGGGTGTTAGGGTTTATTCATTATGTGGTATTATTAACAGAAAAATATCCTTCCATGGCTTCCCCACTGTTAGCCTATTTCCTTACTGTACGAGAGACATACATTTTAAAAGGGAGTATGTCTTAGTATTATTATGACCAAAGATTTAGAAAATTAAAAGCAAAAGGCAATCAGATAAAATGGAAAAACAGACATATTGACATATGTCTCATTTTCATGGTGGACAAATAAAAACTGACCACAGTCACCAAGAAGAATATGTAACCACCAAAGACAAATCTTGCTAGGCTTTCAATTCTGGGAATTGAGGCTAGCCCACATGCAGATTCCCTCATATTTGCAATGTTTGTGGCAGGAGGCATCCTGCTATAAAATGTGGTTTAAAGATTTTAAAGAACTCCCAAACTCCAATGAACCTCAAAGTTCAGCTCAGATTAATCCAGAGCCAACATGGGATAGAAAGTTCCAGTTGATCTTGTTATTTTCATAGATTTAAATAAATCATCATGGAACTTGTAGGCATCCTTCGATCCCAAAGAATCATAGGTTTGTGCCACTATTAGTCTGATTTGAGCAGTGTCTTCTGAGGCTGTGCAGTCCAATCAAGGAGTAGCAGTCCTTTCCACAGTCTGGGCAGCAGTAGCAGATGTCAATCTGGTATCATGGGCATGGATCTTCCAGAGGGCTCCCTTATCCTCTGCTCTCCTTGCCAAGGTGGTTTCATATATAGTGAGGACTTCCTTCACTTTCTGTTTCCAGGAAATCATGTCTGAGGTGAGACTTCTCATGGAACCACTCTATGATTAAAGTAGATGTCTTCAAAGAACTTCTAAAAGATTTTTCCAGATCAAGCATTTGCAAATTTCCTCAGTGAGGTTTTACTCATGGTCTTACAATAAAATCTAACACAGAATGAATTCATGCATGATAGGAACATTTATCATAAGTTAAAGATGAAGAATCCATAGAACAACCCCTTCTGTCTAAAGAACACCAAAAAGGATGGATAAAGGGCCAATTTCAGTTAACTCTATTTGAACCATGCATTATTTCCCCCTAAGGATTGGTTCCAAAGAAGAAACCAGGAGAATACCATCTCATACGCCACTTATCACATCCAGAAGACCAATCAATCAATGATGGTATTGGTAAGAAGGACTGAAGAGATCATTATTATCCTCTTAATGATGTGGTAACTATCACAAAAGAAGTTATAGACCATGGATTGCAAAGATGGACATACTTCTTTTACCCATCCGCTCACAGGATTGGAAATTGTTAGGAATGGAATTCATTGAGATGTATTTTTTTTTACATGGCTATGCCAATGGGCTGCTCTGTTGCCTGCTCTATTTTTGTATGCTTTCCTTTATGGTACTAGAAACAACAAAACCCATCCCATCTTGTGGTTCAATATCTCAATGATTTCGTAATCTATTTAGATGGTGACATTGGAACAAAATATGCCTTCAGTCTTTCTTTGAGTCATGTAACTCACTAGGTGTTTCCTTAGCTATGGACAAAATAGAAGCACCTCTCAGGGTGATAACATTTTTGGATATAGAGATAAACAGTATCCAAGTTTGTCTTTGCTTACCAGCAAAAAAAAAGTTTTAAAATGTTCTACTGCAGTAAGGCATTTCCTTTTGGTTAAGACAGTAACCATAAGTCAGGCCATGGTATTGTTGTGGTTACTTAGCTTTGTATGCAGAGCTATATTCCAGAGCAGAACACTAATTAGATCAGTAGTAGACTGTTTTCAAGAAGGTCACAAAAATGCATTACAGAGTGAGGTTTAACAAAAGGATCAGCGAACACCTTAGATTATGGTACAATTTTTTTTGGATTTCAGTGGTTCATCTTTCATGCAAGAAAACTGGGTAACAAATGACAGACTTCAGCTGTTCACAGACGCTTCTGCTAAATTTGGAATTGGATGGACACTGGTTTCAGGTTCCTTGGCCCAATACCTGGTGTGATAAAAGGAGGTGAGACATTACATTTTTAGGGATTATTCTGATCTAGGTTTCAGTACCTATATGGCATTAAGAGCTTAGAATTAAGTGCTTAATTCTTAGATTGGACAATAAGGCTGTAGTTAACATCTTAACAAAGAAATCGTCAAGAACTTTTTGGATTAATTCTGTGCTAATATTACTAGTTCTCATCACCCTAAAGATCAACATGTCTTTCAAGTCAGAACACACCGCTGGCTCAAAGAACATTTTAGCTGATCTACGTTTTTGATTTCAGGTTCAAAATTTCAAAATGTTGGCTCCACAAGCAGGCAAAAAGTATGGATGATTGTAGAAGAATAACAGGCATTTTGTTTTGGAAATCATGATCTATTAGCATTAAGAAGGCATACACCTTGTCAAACACTTTACTTTTTTCAAGACAGAAATTTCAGGAACATCAATTTTTATTCCACATTATGCTATGATACTTATATTATTGTAATCAAGTGGGCCTTCCACCAACATCTGCCACAGTTAATCTATTAACCTTAAGTTATTTTCTAAAATATTTTATATTCCTGATGTTACAAAACACTGTATAGTGATTAGGATTTTGAAAGGATGGAGTATAGAAAAGAGTGCCAATCCTGACAAAAGATGCCATGTAAGTTTAAAATTGCTAAAATCAATTTTGCAAATTTTACATGCCATATCTGACTCATATTATAACTATTGCCTCTAGACCACATTATTTACATGGTTACATTTTGGCACTTTCAGAATCATTGAATTAATTGGATCTCTCAAGTGGTTTGAAGTAGTTTTTGCCCAGGACTCAGTTCTAATATGGATTTTCAGAGCTACAAATGACCAACAAGAGCTTGGTAACCAAGTTTCATTACAAAAAATAAACACATTTTTACATGCCCTGTACATTGGGATAAAATATTAAGGAAATTATATCCAGCTTCAATTCATAGCAGATTCATTTTTGCTTCTCATGAGGGGTACAAGATTACTAATTCTGAATTGCTTAAACTAGAAGGCCTTTAATTCATCAGGGTGTTTTCTCTAAGTCATACTTCTCTCAATCCTTTAGAAATGGCCAAGCTTTTGGCTTGGCAGTTCATGGGCAGTCTACATACGTGTTTTTATGAGCCTAGGTAGGGGGTCCTCCAATTGGTATTTGAGGTGTAGATGACAGTTTAGTAACAATTAATTTCACATCATTTTATTTTCCTTGAGGGAAAAAGACTATCCTCATCTTTGTGCATTCTTTCATCTCTTAAGCCTATGCCAGAGCTGGAATCTGAGGAAATGGTGTGAACAGCAAATATGAAATAATTTGGAGAGGAGTTCCTGTCTTAAAATGGTGTCAGTTACTCCATTATCTTTACCACTAACTTCAACAAATAGGATGTGGTCACACATTGATTTTGAATGTTGGGGGGATTACCCTGGTTTTACCCCCTAAGAGGCAAATCATATTTTATATTCTCCATGATCTAGCAACTATTAAACACACTTTCTCTGACATTCTTGTAGTCTGGTCAGCTATTATTCCTAGATTAACATGGAAAGGTGCTCACAGCCTCTCTATCATCTGAAAATATTAGTTAATCACAGAGTGACTAGAGCAGCTGCTTTATTAGGGATATCTGTAGTCTAACACGCTGGGAGTTGTATGACAAAGATCCAATTTGGTTCAAGAAATCTGGAACACATTTATCTGACTTTAGCTTGTATTTATTCAAATTAAATTTATCTATATTCCTATTTGATTATTCTACTATGTCCCATCAATTAAATATTTAATAAAACTGTAGTTCTAAATTTAGAATTAAAATATTAATAAAGTGTATAAATACTATTTATATGGTTTTATTATGTCTTAATATTTCTATTTCTTACTATCAAATTATTGTTTAAACAGATCTGCCTTTCTTCAAAAAATCAATCAATGAATCAATGAATCAATCAGTTAGTCAATCAATCAATCAATAAATCAATCAATCACTCAATCAATCAATAAGTACAGGGTCGGGGTGGAACAGACTGAAATGGCCTGGTGGGAAGCTCTTTATGGTCTCAATCCTCCTTTGTTTACACTTCCCCCTCTTTTTCTTGCTTGGAATATGATAACCAAAGAATTCAACTGGCAATGGTGTTGCAGATGCAGTTGCAGGATTTGTTGGGTGATAAGTTTTGAGCAAATGCAATTAAAGGACAGCAGGACGGCTTTATGTCACAACACCTGAAAACAGACTTGTGGTTGTTGTAGAGTCATTAAGATGTAAGGTTCAATTTTGGTATTATAATATTGATATTTACATTCACTGCCAAATATTAAGTATGTGTTTTGGTTATCAATAAGTAATTGGTCACACCTGCAGAGCATGTCTTCTGTTTATTTGAGAACAGGGCTAAGAGACAAAATATTTCTGGCAGTTTAAACAGAATGTCATTATGTAAAAATATGCAAGGAATATTTGAGTATCTAGAGTTGGATAAATCATATATCTTGTACTGTTTGTTTAATGGATGATTTCATTATGAGTAGTGAAGTTGTGTGATACAAATCATGTTCATTATCCCTACAGAACAAATTGTTTTGTTTACATGACACCAACCCCCCACCTAGTGTATTTATTTGTTTTTCTTGTATTATCTTAAATTAGGATTTTGTATTCTCGTTAATATCTGTGGACTGCGGTTTTATGCACTTTTGTTTTTTTAGAATAGTATTAACTTTAGTAGTAAGTTTATGTTTGTTAAAAAGTTTTAGTGTAGGGATTAATAATTTCTCTAGGTTAGGTTGCTGTTTTGTGTGTGTGTGTGTGTGTGTGTGTGTGTGTGTGTGTGTGTGTGTGTGTGTGTGTGTGTGTGTGTGTGTGTGTATGTGTGTGTGTGTCTGCTTTAGGGCTGATTTTAAGGGTGGACAGTAGCTTTATATTTTAGGGTGGGAGGACCAGAGGGTGTGGCTTGGAGTCCCCCCCCCCCACACTTTTGGCTGAGCCAGCATTAGGGAAGGGTCAGAGAGGGAGCTGGAGGTCTTGGCTTGGACACTCAGCTGAGATCTCAACTGTATAGCTGTGCCAGTGGGGAGTCTTACTGGGGATCTGGAGGAAGATGGAGAAACCAGCCCTGGACTGTCTGTTAGGGAAATTACATTTGATGCAGAGAGCTGCATCTGGAAACACTGTGTATGAACTTGTCATCCTCTCAGTGAATGTCACCTACTGTTGCCAGTGTTGAGGATTGAGGCTCCTCGATTACTGGTCCAGTGGAGGGTCATCACATTTGGATCACAGGTGAACAAAGTTTTTTTTCTGATGGTTCAATTCTTTGAAGAGTCTTTTTTTTTAATCTTCAGTTTTATTTCGTATATGTGTGTGTGCTCTGTTATGGATCATGAACTGTACAATCCCAAGCATTAGAAATGCAAAAAAAAAAAATAATAATAATTCTCAAAACTCAGAAGGGCAAAAAAGTTTACTTTAAGCATTTTTGAAAGTGGCAATCCCTACTGTTCCCTTTGATACGGGGGCAAGCCAATCAAACACCAAAATTATATATATAGCAACTCCATGGTCACATCAAGTCGAAGAAAGGAGAAATCTTCCAAAAGAAGGGAATCGGTGCTGCAGCACACTTAGAATTGCCTGTGAAAACAGTGATCAGTGATATGTTCCTCAGTGTATTTTTCTTTGTGCAACACAAGTTTGAGGAAGTTCTCCTAGATCCCCTGTAGAGGGGCTGCATATGTGGGTGCCTGTGTCTCTTCTTTGGGAAGGTTATTTCTTTCTGTAATGGCTTTGGATTTCTTTCAGGTTTGCCCATAGAGATGTCCACAATTTCATATGATAATCTATGCAGTTTAGGTAGGTATTCTTAACATTTATTTTTAATGTTTAATTGATATCTAACAGTATAAATATCATGTACTTTAATATTTCATGTGTACATAGACAGGTTTTGCATACCTCTTTTTTTTCTTTAAGGAGATTTCACTCATCATGGTTTTAATGTGTTTTACTTTGATTTTGTATTATTTAGGATGTTGTTTATTTAGGGCTGTTTTCATTGTTTTACTTCTGAAATGATGGGTTTAGTTGTTTTACAGGGGAACATTGGCTTACTATGTTTTCTGAACTGCAGGACTTATGTGAGTTATTCTAATTAGGTCCTGTTGTTGCTATTGCATGTAGAGTGGTGATAAACTGTTGATGACACAGATAGAGTGCAAAGAAAATATCTTATACTGTACCCCTGATAAAAGTTAAAAGTTGTTATTTAATCTCCTTATCAGTGCTCATTAGTGTCCATGTTAGGGTGTGTATGTGTATATAATAATAATGATGCATAAATATTAAATAAAAAAAATAGAATGTTGACACACTTGCATACACCCAGAGAAATAGCCTTGGAGCATGCAACTTTTAAAATATGCTTTTTTTGCATAGGGTAAATTCCCCAGGTCTATATTATATCCTCGAATGCTTAAAAAAGCAAACGCTGATTGATCAAACTTATTTTCGCGAAACTGCAAAATATCAAAGCAGCAGAAACTCGAATTTTTTCCTAGGGAAAGAATTCGGTTGTCCATTTCTGTTGCTTCGGTATTTTCAGTGTTATGGTGGAAAGTTACTGGTCGGATTCAGGTAAGTGTGCGATTGTGTGGATGTGAGTGTTAGGGTGATTTAGGTGAGTTAGGTTTAGGGCTCGGGTTAGGTGTGTGTGCGATTGAGTGGACATGAGGGTTAGGGCGGATTTAAGTGAGTCAGGGTTAGGGAGCGGGTGAGATGAGTGTGCGATAGTGATGGACCTTAGGATTAGGGTTTGGGTTAAGGTAAGTGGGTAGTTAGTGGTGTGTGCATAGTTTAGTGTAGGGTTAGGTATCAGATTTTAGGTGTATGTGTGTGGATTTCTGTTTGTTTGATGTGCTTGTGTTGTGTGTATGTGTTTTGGATCAGCGATTTTTTTCCCTGGGAAAAAAATCGCTGATCTGACAGTTCGAGATTGTAAGCTTTTGCTTAAATTAGGTCAATCAATCAGCGTTCGCTTTTTTAAGCGTTCAATGATATAATATAGACCCAATTCCCCTGTATCCTCCATTTAAATGACTGCATCCTCCACACCCCTTGCTAATTTTATACTAACTCTAACATTGCACAATCTTCTGTGGAAAGTTCATATTCCCCAACGATGGGTATTGTCAGATCTCACACAAATATCGACCATCCATATTTTCAACAAAAGTGTACTGACAAAACAGAGGTCAACTTTGTTGAACTGACTGAAAGAAAAGCAATAGGTACAAATGAATGAAACCACTTTTGACTGAAAAGCCATTTCATCAAAAACATTATATACAGAATATGTACCATATATAACATAAAAATGCCCCCCCCCCAACCCTGTTAATATATGTTCTAGTTCCCAATCTCACCCCACGCAGAGTGAATCAGTGTTAGTGCACAAACCAAAAATCTACAAATGTAGGGGTAAAGCATAATGCTGGGCATTGCCAATCCACACAAAACCTTCTGAACTACATCCTCAACAACTCCAATGATCAAAAATGACACCAGAAATACCATCTACAGATTTATACAGTTTTCAGTGAAATGATATTTCAGTCAAATGTACATTCAGTCATTTTTTTTAACCATTTCTGGTTCAGTCAGAGCTATGTACAATGAAATGATACAGAGCTGTATATATTTATAAATGTATATGGATCTCGTACTATTGCATGAAATCCTACCTAATCAAAACCAAAACAACTGAACACACTTTAGCAAAAGTGCTTTTCATCGAAAAAGCACTTTCGCTAAACTGAGCAAAAATATATATATATAACAAAATAAAAAAAAAAAACAAAAACATATTACTCATGTTAACATAGGGGGGCAAGCCCCCCTACACCCCCATGTGGGGGACAGTGCCCCCACCCCCCTATTTTTATATTTTCACTCCAGGATCAGACTACAATGGGGAAAAAGGAATATTCCCTTATCCCCACTGTACTACGATCTCAGCAATGACCATTCCCCCCACGTTTTTTTTTTAACACACTTTCACAAAAGTGCTTTTTCGGTGAAAAGCACTTTTGCGAAAGTGTGCTTGGCTGTTTCACATTCGGTGAAATGGCCATTCGATGAACAGTTCGGATCCCATGTGTGTGTGTGTGTGTGTGTGTGTGTGTGTGTGTGTGTGTGTGTGTGTGTGTGTGTGTGTGTGTGTATATATATATATATATATATATATATCTACACACACACACACACACACACACACAAATGGGTTTTATATATATATATATAGATGATCTTAATATTGTGCAACATGCATTCTGTTGGCTCAGTTTGGTCGACATAAACACATACGTGTGTGTGTGTGTGTGCGTGCGTGTGTGTGTGTGTGTGTGTGTGTGTGTGTGTGTGTGTGTGTGTGTGTGTGTGTGTGTGTGTGTGTGTGTGTGTCTGTGTGCGTGTGTATGTGGTTTGCATGCTAAAACTTTGATGTTATAGAATGTCAGACTGCATATCTGCATATGATCCATACCATATGATCGATTTTCCACAATGCTGCACAATAAAAAAATTTTTTTTTTTTTTTGCAGAGGGCAACCTTCCTTGCACCCTCCACCCCCCTGTAAATTATATTTATCAGCTGGGGGATTGCACTACAGTGGGGAAAAAAGGTAAATTCCCCAATCCTCACTCTACCATGATCTTAATACAAACACTTTGAAATTTCAGAAGGCCGATGATATGGTTTGATCACATGCACTTCGACTGTCTGAAATGTCAATATTTTGAAGGGGAACCGTGTGTGAGTGTGTGTGTCTATATTTATGTATGACAAAGCCTAAAGTTAGAGCAAAAAGGAACTACACATTTGTTTACTCCTACCATATACTAGATCTGCTTTTAGTGTGAAAATATGAATATATAAAATGGTTCCCTGACATGTAGGTAAGATGTCTGTGTATGATACTCATGATTTTAGTTCAGTGTGAATAAACATCATTCAGTTATTTAATGGGGCAAATGGAGAGCATTTATGTTTGTTGCTTGGAGACTGAGGTTCCATATCAGAGAGACTGGGGCCTTTAGCTTTTCTCTTGTCTCTGATTTGCCTAAAATATGTACTAAGGTGGTGTTACTTTATTTTTACCAACTGCGAAGAAATGTGGCTAGACCTGCATCTCAAAAACATGTATTTGACTTGCATGCTTAGCCTCTTTCTGTATAATTAGAGAAACAAATGTCCAGTGCATGAGAATTAGTGCTTTGCATAAATACTATGCTTCTCTGAATACCTTCCTAAAAGTATTATTTGCAAAAATAGCAGTGGCAATAATATGGAGATTAGGAAACCTATTATAGAGTCTTTATGTATGAGTTTATTTGATTATAATTTATTTACTGCTCATTTTCAAAAAAAGTAATTTGCATACACTTAATATTTTTATTGCTCATTTTTATTATGTATTAATGTTTAAGGTTACCTTACTTATTGCTGATATAGTGCCCACCAAG